>NC_068419.1:12553428-12810928 GCF_023724105.1 Carassius gibelio
TGCCAAGTCTGCAGTCTTCCCTCATTATTGTGGTTTCAAAAAATAAGAGATACCCAGAATTTATACTGTAGGGACTGACATGTATTGAAACTCAAATGTAAATATAATTTTTTTTTGAGATACTATATTATATTTTTGACTTACATTAGCTATAAGCTCTAAATCATCAAAATTAAAACAAAAAAAACTTTTGAAATATTTAACTGTACATGTAACGAATCTAAAATATATGAAAGTTTCACTTTTTGAAATTAGTAAAAAAAAAATATATATATATCAATTTATTCACATTTTTGGAGCTGTGCTTGTTTGTGTGTGTGTGTGTGTGTGTGTTTGTGTGTATGTGTATATATATATATGGTGAATGGCACAACAATGGGCCTCAGGATCTCATCACGGTATCTCTGAGCATTCAAATGATGACGAACTGCAGTCTGGTTCGAGCATGCAGATGAGCTTCCCTGAGAAGTTATCTTTTTTTGCAAAAAATACATTTTGTGCAAAAAATACTTTGGTTATGCAAACCAATTGTTGCAGCAGCTGTCCTGGTGGCTGGTTTCAAACGATTTTGGAGGTTAAGATGCTGGATGTGGAGGTCCTGGGCTGGTGTGGTTACACGTGGTCTGCGGTTTTGTGGCCGGTTGGATGTACTGCCAAAAGAAAACTTGCAACATCTGTGGCATTGTGCTGTGTGATAAAAATGCAGGCCAGCCCAAGGCACACCTGTGCAATAATCATGCTGTCTAATCAGCATCTTGATATGCCACACCTGTGAGGATGATGGATTATCTCGGCAAAGGAGAATTGCTCACTAACACAGATTTAGACAGATTTGTGAACAATATTGGAGAGATATAAGCCTTTTGCCTTTTGTGTACATAGAAAAAGTCTTAGACCTTTGAGTTCAGCTCAAAAAAATGGAGGCAAAAACAAAAGTATTGCATTTATAATTTTGCTCAGTGTGTGTGTATATGCCAAACATTTGACAGATAGTGTATACTAATTAGATTCTTAATGCTTTTTATATGATAAATATGTTCAAATATGTGTATGCAGTAGATACAAGAAATGTGCTGTGCTTGCTTATTTCTTGCCACGGTGGTAAAAAAAAAAAAAAAAAAAATTATATTTCAGTATTATATGAGAATTAATGTGCTTGAGTCCGAATGTTCCATATACTGGACACTTAATATCATATAGTTAAATTTTTCATACCTAAACATGCTTTGCTTGTTAAGATTCCCATCTCAGACTGAGGAAGTTATAATTCCAGCAAAAAATAAGTGCTGTGTCAAGTGTTGTAGGTAATCATGTGGAGTATAGTATCATTATAGCTTTCTCTCATCAGCTCTGCTGCCAAGGTGCAGATCAAACACTTCTAATAGCTCAGCCTCGATCAGAAGTCGTAGAGAGACAGTGTGTAAATGAACTGTGATAACACCCTCTATCACAGATGGTTTCTGCAATGGAGCAGAGCATATATGCAGCCTGAAGGCAAAAACTGAATTCTCCAGAGCAACCGTTTTGGCCACAAAAATTTCTTCTGAACATGGCTAATGGGAGTCTGTCTGACTGCACATAACCTCTGCCAGACTCTGAGAATGAGCTTTTAACATCTCACACCTGGCACCTTTAAGTACAGGCAGATGGGTATTGTGAATCAATTAAAATGGAAATCTTGTTCCATTAATGTGGTGGAACAAAGGATTTTCCGGCGGCAACAAGAAACTGGGGGCCGCTGATTATCTGAGGCTGTGTTGATGAGCCAGACAATGAGTTAAGATGGCACGCATTCACAGACACAAAGACAGACAGACACTCACATACATGCACACTGAGTTATGAGCTCCAATGCCAAAGCAGCTCTGAACTGTTTACATGAACTAATCAGCTGATAAGCCTCAAAATAGCATGTGTGCATGTCAGCAATGATGCCAGTCTTTCAAGAGTACATGAAATTAAACAAACAATTTAAAACACATTTAAATGTCTTTATTGTTAATTATTACAATAGCTTCTTTGGCTATGTTCATGGAGTTATTATATGAATAAAAATAAGGCATTTCACTTTTCCTAAAAATTCTAAAAGTTAATTTGGATTTACTAAAAATAAAGAATAACAAATTAGGTCAATAAACAAAACCCGAAACAAACAAATACATTTATAATAAACAACTACAGATGCTTTATTTATTTTTCTATATATATTTTTTTTTACTATGTATTATTATATGATATTTATATGTAATATTATGTTTATATTAATATAATATCTATATTAATATTTTTCATTATTATTATTATTAAATCTTTTTATTTTTGTTTACTTTTTAGCGTTTAGCATATCACTGTATAAATGTTCCAAATGGATTGGATCAGAATAAAAATATGAATAAGTCATTCATGAAGGAAAAACTTACAAAATAAATTAAATGAAAAATTGGTTAATTTTTTATATATATATATATATAAAACGTTTGAATTATGTTTAGATAGACAGGCTGACCGACTGACTGACCAATAGATAGATAGATAGATAGATAGATAGATAGATAGATAGATAGATAGATAGATAGATAAATAGTCACTATTTAGTAGGATCTGCGTTACATTTGTGGTTTGGCTTCCAGGTTTGCCAAAATCTTTTCCAGCTGAAGAATGATTTATTGGTGGCTTTGTTCTGCATCTCATTAGAGGAGTCAATTTAAAAGAGTATGATATCACCACAAGTCTTTGCCATAAGTTAGAAATCCACTTGCCGGAATGACAATTTTCCATTTGTGAAACCCCTCCCTATTAATTTATGTAAAAACACTGACTCAACACAACAATAAATCACTGCCGCAGCAGGCAGATTTAGCCTTTGCACTCTTCTGTGTCTAATACTGCAAGTACCACTGACCTTGAATGACTTTGTTGTTCTGTTTTGAATGCATAATTAAAACAAGACAAGATTAATTGTGTCAGTGTTTATGAAGTAAACCTGGCTGGCAGGACGTTTAAGAGCGTGAGCCAGCAGTTTCGAAGCATCTCTGACACAAAAAATCTGCAATGCAGCCACTGTTTCCTGGCCATCATCCAACAAACAACCTCACCTACACCTTGTTTTGTTATTAATAGAGGAATCGCCCCACAGTAAACGACACTGTACGTCTGTTTAAAATAAGATATGGCAACAAAGCCATTTTGAGCAAAATATATACGCAGCCTAAAACATGTCCTCTCCCTCTCTAATCATACGGGTCTCCATACAGCAGGCAGCGCTCGCCCACAGCACATCTTGCTTGAAATGAATCATAATTAAAAACTACAGAGAGTCTCATAAAGCCTTTGCTCTCACAGCAACAAAAAAACAGTAAGACAAAGTATCCGCTCTGTCTGTGTGCTAATTATAATGGCTCATGAATTTGCATACACATTCTTTAAAAATCTATTTTGAAATGTACTGATTTGTCATTGCAGTACTTGTTATTATCTTAGCCACTCACATAGTAAGCAAACACACATGCATCCATGTGTTCCCACAACGTTCAGAAATGGAAATTGCATTCAACCCAATATGTTTTTGCATCAGAACGGATTTGGAGGAATTTGCATTTCATCACTTGTTCACCAAGTGAATGGGTGCCATCAGAATGAGAGTCTAAACAGCTGACAAAAAACATTACAATAATCCACATGTATCCAGTCAATGAATTAACATCTTGCGAACCGAAGAGCTGCGTGTTTGCAATAAACAAATCCGTTAAGACATTTTTCAAATTGTTCAAGCTTCAATCCAGCTAAAATACAAGTCCATGGATTAAAATATTGCTTTTTCCAGTGAAAAAGTTGTTTTGTCTGAATCAGGAGAGAAAGATCCGCAGATAAAGCACCATTTACAAATAAAAACAGTTCAAAACTGTTCTAAACAAATATGTTGGTGATTTTGAAGTGAGTGGACAGGTGTTATTATGGACTGGTATTTCAACCAAAAGTGACGCTTTAAAGATGGATTTGTTTCTTATAAGCATGCAGCTTTTACTTTCAAAGATGTTAACTGATGAACTGGATTACGTGTGGATTATTGTGAGGGTTTTATAATCTGTTAGGACTTGAATTGTGACGGCACCCATTGTGACGGTTGGGTTTTGGGAAAAACACAAGGTGAGGGCAGGATCCAATTGCAGGGTATGATTTATTGTAACAAAGGAAAAATACAAAATAAACAGTCATGAGAGACAAAACCAAATAAAAGAGGGAACCGGATAGGAAACTCGGAGGAACAAGAAGGTAAGGGAAAACTCGGGAGACGAGCACAACTCACACATAGGGTAAGGACTCCATACAGATGACAGAGAAAGACAGCTATACATAGGGAGACTAATGACAGAGGATTGTCAGCACCTGTGCGATTCTAATTGGAGTGCAATTACTGTGAAGACACAACCAGACTAGAGGAATTAAAGTGCCTATGGTGAAGTGCCTAAGGAGAAGTGAGCTCACTAGGGAACACCCAGGAAAACAGAGACTGAGAGCGTGACATTACCCCCTCCCCTACGGAGCAGCTCCCAGATGCTCCACCTGAAACCCTGGAAAACCCAACAGAAAGAGGTAGGAGGGAGGTGAAGTGGCGGCGGACTAGGGGGAGGGACGGAGGGTCAGAAAACAGGGACAGGAGAACCAGATAGAATGGACAGAGACAAACAACCAGGTGGAATGGAGAGACAAAAGACAGGACAACCAGGTAAAAATGGAAAAAACAGAGACTGAACAACCAGATGGGATGGAAAGGCAGAGACCGGAAGGTGTAACACAAAACAAGGAGTCCAGGAGGGTGGTGGACCGGCGGAGGGAAAAAGGGGAGGGACGGAGGGCCAGGTCCAAAGGAGGAAATAGACAAACAAATGCAAACAAAACATGGGTAAAAGGAGGACATTAGGTGATGCCCACCCGGGCGGAACAGAGGGCCATCACATTCATGTGGTCAAGGCAGAAGCCCCCCCAGGGCGGAGCGGAAGACCACCACATCCTCGCAGTCAAGGCCGGAGTCCCCCAGGGCGGAGCGGAAGACCACCACGTCCTCGCGGTCGAGGCCGGAGTCCCCCAGGGCGGAGCGGAAGACCACCACATTCTTGTGGCCGACCCCATGGGAGGACGAAGATCACCGGTGACTTGACTCAGTCCTCGAAGATCACCGGTGACTAGCCTTGTCTCTGGAGAGTCATCTGTGACTAGCCCTGACTCTGGAATGGCCTCGGCCTCCGGAACAACAGCGGTCACCGCCTCGGCCTCGGGAACAACAGCGGGCACCGCCTCGGGAACTGCATCGGGCTCCGCCTCGGGAACTGCATCGTGATCGGGCTCCGCCTCGGGAACTGCATCGGGCACCGCCTCGGCCTCGGGAACAGCATCGGGCACCGCCTCGGCCTCGGGAACAGCATCGGGCTCCGCCTCGGGAACAGCATCGGGCTCCGCCTCGGGAACAGCATCGGGCACCGCCTCGGCCTCGGGAACTGCATCGGGCTCCGCCTCGGCCTCTCGAACAGCATCGAGCACCTCCTCGGGGACAGCCTCGGCCTCGGGGACAGCCTCGGCCTCGGGGACAGCCTCGGCCTCGGGGACAGCCTCGGCCTCGGGAACCGCATCGGGCACCGCCTCGGGAACCGCATCGGGAACCGCCTCGGGTACCGCCTCGGGTACCGCCTTGGCCTGCAGAACGGCAACTGACTGTGCCTCGGCATCGGGAACGGCATCGGGCACCGCCTCGGGAACAGCATCGGGCACCGCCTCGGGAACTGCATCGGGCACCGCCTCGGCCTCTCGAACAGCATCGAGCCCCACCTCGGGAACGTCCTCCTGGACGACAGCGGACCGCTCGGGAATGTCCACCTGGACGGCAGCGGCCCGCTCGGGAACGTCCTCTGGACCTTGAGGAACGGCAGACGCCTGTCTCCTCCTCCGTCCTTTATGAAGGCGAGTCGGTGGCACCTTATCAGGAGACTCAGCCGTTGAATCGGCCATCTTGTGCTGTGGTGCTAGGCTGGCGGCCCTCATGGGTTGTGGCGCTAGACTGGCGACCATCTTGTACTGTGGCGCTGGACTGGCGGCCATCTTGTACTGTGATGCTGCACTGGCGGTCATCTTGTGCTGTGGCGCTGGGTTGGCGGCCATTTTGTGCAGCAGCGCTGGACTGGCGACCATCTTGTACTGTGGCGCTTGACTGGCGGCCATCTTGTACTGTGGCGCTGGACTGGCGGCCATCTTGTACTGTGGCGCTGGACTGGCGGCCATCTTGTACTGTGGCGCTGGACTGGCGGCCATCTTGTACTGTGGCGCTGGACTGGCGGCCATCTTGTACTGTGGCGCTGGACTGGCGGCCATCTTGTACTGTGGCGCTGGACTGGCGGCCATCTTGTACTGTGGCGCTGGACTGGCGGCCATCTTGTACTGTGGCGCTGGACTGGCGGCCATCTTGTACTGTGGCGCTGGACTGGCGGCCATTTTGTGCCGATGCACAGGATTGGCGGCCATCTGGTTCCACAGCGCTGGCTCGGCCGACCTGCGTCTCCCCTCTCCTCTCGGGACAAACTGGGGAACTGGCAGCCCCCAACCGAATCCCGGGTCGACGGTTGCCCACAGTGGAGATCGCTGCCGGACCTCCTCCCGGCTGTTTGTTCCGGAGCGACCTCCCCTGGTTCCCCGGAACACCACTAGGCGAGAGCCCTCGAAGCCACCTTTCTCCCGCTTGCTGGCTGGGGAGAACATGGCAGCAGACATACCGCTGGATCCTTGTGGATGGAGTCCTTCTGTGACGGTTGGGTTTTGGGAAAAACACAAGGTGAGGGCAGGATCCAATTGCAGGGTATGATTTATTGTAACAAAGGAAAAATACAAAATAAACAGTCATGAGAGACAAAACCAAATAAAAGAGGGAACCGGATGAAACGGATAGGAAACTCGGAGGAACAAGAAGGTAAGGGGAAAACTCGGGAGACGAGCACAACTCACACATAGGGTAAGGACTCCATACAGATGACAGAGAAAGACAGCTATACATAGGGAGACTAATGACAGAGGATTGTCAGCACCTGTGCGATTCTAATTGGAGTGCAATTACTGTGAAGACACAACCAGACTAGAGGAATTAAAGTGCCTATGGTGAAGTGCCTAAGGAGAAGTGAGCTCACTAGGGAACACCCAGGAAAACAGAGACTGAGAGCGTGACACCCATTCACTGCAGAGGATCAGTTGGTGAGCAAGGGATGTAATGCTAAATTAAAATGTACATTTATTTATTTTTGGGTGAACTTTTGCTTAAAATGACAGCAATACAGCAATATAACAGCAGGGTTCCCTGTCACAACTAAAACAGCCTGACTGATGCTCCTGTCTAAAGAATGACACTGCAGCTTCCTGCACTCATAAGTGTAACTGCCACTTGAGGCTAACAGTACTCCACACATTTATGAGGATGGATGTGCTGCACTGGCCAACTATAGAGCACACAGCCACGTCCCGCAACTCACCATCCACAGTTCTCACAACCATCCGGTTGTATATTTTTATTATATGATGCATCTTCACCCATTTGAATGATGCTCGAGACATCTCTTTAAAGGCTGTGAAACCTGTTGGAAGCCTATTTACACTGTATAATGTGACACATTTACAAAGTTATTCAGTAAGAAGAAAAAGATGTAAGATGTGGGTTAGACTCTGTAAGAACAGAAAAGATTTTTGTGTGTGTGTGTTAGAAATCAATCAAGGCAAAAATAATAAAAAATACAAATAAAGTGTTTATAATAAATGTAATGTTATATATATATATATATATATACATGTATGTAATATACAGAATATTTTAAAGTTTGCAGTAAGTAACATTTTAAATTAGTGTTTTAGTAATTTAATACTCTTTCATATAGTAATTAGAAATAAGTGTCTCATGCTTACCAAGGCTGTATTTCTCTAATAAAAATACTGTTTTCTATTTTAATATACTTTAATATCCTGTGATGCAAAGCTGAATATTCAGCATCATTACTTCAGTCTTCAGTGTCACACACAGACGTATTATCCATAAGGGCACTTGGGCTTGGGCCACCAACCATTCACAACAACAAGGGGGGCACCACATGACACAAGCTTTAAAAATATTTTTCGTAAATTGTTTTATTATTAACTTGAAATTCTTAAAATACCATACATAACTCGTTTATGAACACTAACTTAACAACAACCATAATAATAAAATATAAATAAATAAAGATTACATGACCACTATCAGTCTCCCCTTCCGTCCTCACTCTGTCAGAGTTGAGTTGGTCCACAACAAGTACGCGCAAATGTGTCATTTTTTTTAACGGCTACAGAAAATGAATCAAAATGGACAGACGTCAATTGAGTGGTTTTGCAAAAAGACAGTTA
Organism: Carassius gibelio; assembly: GCF_023724105.1. Classification (NCBI taxonomy): domain Eukaryota; kingdom Metazoa; phylum Chordata; class Actinopteri; order Cypriniformes; family Cyprinidae; genus Carassius; species Carassius gibelio. The sequence goes on from NC_068419.1 coordinate 12,561,838, forward strand.
AAGAAAGACAAGGACGCTAGAAGTTTAGCTACAATTCAAAATGTTCCAGGGATCGAAAGATTTTTTTAAAACGAGTGAAGAATGAGCTCAGGACGACATGTTTACCATTGAAGTTAAATTTAAAACATTACCGTCTACAGCCGCGAGAGGGCGCTCTATGCTGCTCAGTGCTCCTGTAGTCTACAATGAAAACATAGAGCGCCCTCTCGCGGCTGTAGACGGTAATGTTTATATATGCAACTAAATAAATAAATAACTAAATAAATGCAACTTATAGTCCAGTGTGACTTATATATGTTTTTTTTTTTTTCTTTTCAGGACGTATTTTTGGACTGATGCGACCTGAACTTAGGTGCGACTCATAGTCCGAAAAATACGGTAGTTGGACAAGTTAATAAATTATATTTGATTTGAGAAATCACCGTAATTATTTCTGGGGGTCTTAATAAGGCCCTGGTGTCACATGATCCTTCAGAAATCTTTTTAATATGTTGATTCGCTTGCTGCTCAATAATCATTTCTTATTATCTATGTTGCAAATAAGTATGCATCTTAATAATTTTGTGAAAACTAAAAAAAAAAAGAAAGAAATAAAATAATGGTAATATTACAAATGTCTTTACAGTAACTTTTGTACAAACTGCATCTTTTTCTGAAAAAAAAAAAGTTTCCATTCCTTTCTAAAAAAGAAAAAAAGAAAATCAATCTTATTGATATAAAAAACCCATAAAATTAAAAAAATAGGTTTTTATACCGAAAATATTCTTTAATGAAATACTTTAAAACATTAATAAAATACAAATATTTATATAATCAAACCATCTTCATTGGTGTTTCACAACAGAATTATGCAAGTTGCATACTATCTAAATACTTCATTTTACAGTTTCCTTGTTACACATATCCTTAATATAGTAATAAGAGTAAATTTTGCATAATTACATGCAAATAAACCTAAACCAAACTCAAGTGAGTGCATGTTATTAAAAAAAGATTAGCCAGTAGTTGTATAATTACACTAACACTTATCAACTTTTAAATCAAGTTAAACCAGAAATACAGGTTTGGAATGACATGATGTTGTATAAATGACAACAAAATATTCATTTCTTGGGTGAAATATCCCTTTAATATTTAAATTAACAAATTATCTGATGCGAATGCATAAAAGTGCTTTGTAACATCTGTTCAAACTTTCAACTTGTAATAATAGTGTAAGTTTTGCAACACATTTTAGTATATTTATCCTCCTACTTCTAATGTCAAAGAAGCAATTAAACACAAGCAGCTAGAGACGCCGGAGTTTGGCCGAGAGTTTAAATCTGGTTCATATCCTCATAAAAACTGCTTGGATATGAATAACTCCGACTTGACATTTTCTGCTCATCCGATAATCCTAATGAATACTTGATAAGCACACACTAGCGACCAAGACGAGGCAAAGAGAGAAAGAATGGGTCAGCTTTGGTGATTTGACAGAATCAGAGGAAGCATAGATGAGTCAGAGAAAATGTGAGGAAGCTTGGTCAGCTCGAGTCTATACTGGCTGACTCATTTCTGATGGCTGATATGTGCGTTTCATTTGTTTCTCACACCAGATCCACATGACTAACACTCCAGTGTTCCTGAAGGGTGGCCAAAAGCAAAGTCACTTAGAGGCTTATATGTTCCTGTGTGAGCTGTGGAGGAGAACAGGTACAGTCACTGCTCATCAAACACCAAAGTTACAGTTCACTTCAAGTGTCAAAACATATTCCAGTGGAGATAGAAAGACACCTGTTTGGTTTTAATCAAGTCATGCTAATATTACCAACATTAACGCTGAAAAACACACACAAACCAACCTTTTCTACATGTTTCTATTTACATAGTCTGATGACAAGGCTTCCCTGGGCTTGAAACTGTTATGATGCTGAATTAAAAGGAACACTGCAATGACACAATAGACGTTTGCTACACTTTATACATTAGTTTTCATCTAAAAAAAATCATAATAACATTATTCCAAAAATTCCAAATTGTTTTTTCCTAAGGTAAGTTCTTATATAAAATGCAATGTGACTATCAAATTAAATACAGTACATATATATATATATATATATATATATGAATATGTACGTGTGTATATACAGTATATGTATATACACACACACATGCACATACAAAATCTCTCCATGTTAAAATATGTATGTATAATACAATAATATATGTATCTATTCTCCAGTCTTCAGTGTCTTCCTTCAGAAATCACTCTAATATGCAGATTTATTATCAATGTTGGAAACATGTGATCCTTTTTTTTTTTTTTTAGGATTCTTTAATGAATAAAACTTAAACAAGATAAATAAAATATAAACAAATAAATGAAATGATAATAAATTGTATTATTCCTAAAATATCTTCCTAAAGTGCTCGATAAAGGTCCGACCGAATTTCCAGCGGTCTGATTTACACGTGCTGTGGTGAAAGATGTGTTGCAGTACAAATATTTTAAAACATTATGCAAAGCAAAGCTGCATGCATCCTTCAGTCCTAAGTTAAAGTTGTAGAGAATGCCAGGAGCCGCCCACCTCACTGATTTGACTGAGATTCCATCATCCCACACAGGAGAGGAGGAAGCAAAGCACAGAGGGCACCGGCTCTGCAGGGTTATGAATATGGAAATATGAAACACACAGCCGGCTGTTAAAAATAAAAACCTGAAAAGTCAAGTTATCGTCAAGATGTAGAGAAGTTAAAAGAACTGTGACAGAACAGACAGAGCTGAAGAATAATGTGCTACTGCCCCCTTGTGGTGTCGAATGTAGTGGCCACATTTTGACTGATTTTTATAGCACGTGAACTTTCTGTATCAAAAAATAATAATAATAATAATAATAATAATCAAATAACTGCTGTTCAAAATGTGGATAACATACGTATATATATTTTTTAAACAGGACACAGCATGCAGTATATACTGTACAGTATGCAATTGTCAATTTCCAGTACTGAAAATGCATGGAGTGAATATTATACAAAATGCAGTATTCTTTTTTTTTTTGCTTTTGTTTTGTTTTTGCAAAACAAAACTTTTATCTAGCATAGATGCATATTATTGATCATAAGTGACTATATACATGTAGTACACAAAATATTTATTGTTTGATATCATATTGTGCAATATACACTTTTAAACACTTATTATTTGCCAATTCATTTTTTTATTTTTTCTGTGTGCTGTTGTCTCTGTGTACTGGAAGTTTATGTCACTAAAACAAATTCCTTGTATGCGCAAGCATACTTGGCAATAAAGCCATTTTTTATTCTGATATACAGTCTTCTGAAGGTTCTATATATATATATATATATATATATATATATATATATATATATAAATCTTTCACAAAAATATTAAACAAACTTTTAAGACATGTTTCTCGGGCAGCAAATCAACATATCATAATTTCTAAAGGATCATGTCACACTGAATACTGGAGTTATGGTTGTTGAAAACCACAGGAATGAATTACATTTAAAAATATATTCAAATAGAAAACAGTTCTATTGTATTGTTATAAAATTCCAAAATATCACAGTTTTTTTTATCTTTGGTGAGCAGAAGATATTTTTTTTAACATTTAACATAAAAATAATCTTACTGACTCTAAACCTTTGTACACTTATATTCAATTTTTGTACAATGTACAAATATAATATTTTCTTAACATTTACTTTAGTTGCTTATGATGAAATAACAGGTGCAATGACCAAACGTATCTTCAATTTACTTTTTGAGATCACTTTTGCATATCAATGCGGAGTATGCCGCTTGTCAAAGAGTCTGTTGGAGAAAAATGGTGTTTTCAAACAAGACACATTTCACCGATCTTTATTTTTGAAAGAGATTCAAAGGGTTTTTCCATAAATACAAAAATAGCATATACAGTACTAAGTTTAAATGAGAATACATGTTGCATGATTAAATGAAATGATATAGTGAAGGACCGGGGCGGTCGGGGGGAGGGAACAGAACTACACACACGCACACACATTCTAAAAGCACACTGGATCACATCCTTTCATGAGGACTTTTTTTTTTTTTTTTTTTTATACAAAAAAGTGATCCCGTTATGTGAACCTGATATATCGACAGTTGCACAGAGATGACTTTATGTGCTTTTTCACGGGTTTGAATCCATCATACACTTAACATATGCCTTACACACATACATGAAAAGGTCCATTTCGGTTAGCAGAAGTTGTTAATAAGGTCATCGTGATCTCAAATGCATCAGTGTATTACAGTTAACCTGATAAGCGATACAACACAGAGTAGGACTGCACACATTTACACGAGTCTTAACCATTAGCTACACGATCCACACAGGCTCTGGCTGATTCGGGAATATTGGACACTTGCCAACAGACGGAATTAAGGCAATTACAACACATTAAAAGTGCTTCAGGGCAAATGTTTTTCTTTTTTTAATTGTCATCACATATAAACTGAGTTTATAAATACACCTGAGGCTAGACCTCTATACTTTAAAGAGACACTTCAGCCAAGAATCCAAATTCTGTCATTTACACACCCTCGTGTCAATCCTGCTCTGTAACATAAAAAATATATTATATTTTGAAGAATATTGGTTAACAAACATTACCGCTTCCGTGGAAGAAAATGACATGAGGTTGAGTAAATGATGACAGAACATTACATTACAAAAACAAACATTTTCGGAATATTTATTAACCCTCAGGACATCCAAGATGTGCAGTTTGTTTCTCCATCAGAACAGATTTAGAGAAATGTAGCATTATATCACCTGCCCACCAATGGATCCTCTGCAGTGAATGGGTGCCGTCAGAATTAAAGTCTGAACAGCTGATAAAAACACAGTATTTATTTAGAACTGCTTTTGCATGTAAATGCCGCTTGATCTGTGCATATTTCTCTCCTGATTCACTTTTCACCAGAGAAAACAATATTATGGACAGAGGACTTGTATTTCCGTTGGGCGCAATGGTTTGAGGTTAAAAACTTCTTGATGGATTTTCAACTTCATGCAGCTCTTCAATTTACAAGACATTGATTGACTGGAGTTGAAAAATGGTGTTTTTATCAGCTGTTTGCACTCATTCTGACGGCACCCATTCACTACAGAGGATCCATTGGTGAGCAAGTAATGTAATGCTAAATTCCTCCAAATCTGTTCTGATGAAGAAACAAACTCATCTACATCTCGGATGGCCTGAGGGTGAGTACATTTTTAGTAAGTTTTCGATTTTTGGCTGAACATTTTCTTTCATTTTTATATGAACTATCCTTTTAACTGATACAGAAAACTAAAAAAGCAAGAAATGTGTGGACAACATTGTCTAAGAGAAACGTGCTTTCCGCTTGGCACCAATCAACCCACTAGCCTATTTACAGTTCCTCAAGCAGCAACACGTGTTCATGGCATTAGTCTTCAACACTACTGCAAAGAAATGATGGTGAAAGTGACTATTTAAAATATTCAATGGCTGCGTCTGCTGCATGGCTATGCATGGCTGTGGTGTTGCTGGAGGAAGTGAGCATAAGGCATGGGTGAACTGAAAGCACCGGTACAGCAGCGTGGGCAGAGCAGTGCTCGACTCTGCCAGGAGATGGCATCAGGCCAGACTCATTCTTTATACTGCACATTGTGCACTATCCAAATTCTCTCACGTCAAAAGAATGAGCAAGATCCACCTCCAATGTGAAATCTTTTTTCTTTGTGTAATTTACTTAAGAAGAAAATAAGTCCAGATGGAAAAACAAGACCTAGAGGGGCTTAAGCTGTTGCTCAGCCCTTGTTGTGTTTCTATAATGAGAAGTCTAACTTGAGCTTCCCTCTGGCTGTGATTGACTGAGGCTATCTACTTGCTGATTGGCTGGAGAGGTGATGCTGGCCGTGTAAGGGGGCGGGGCATCACTGAATCCACAGGAATCGTTGCCGTCTGGGATGGTGATGCTCAGGGATGCGTCGGTATCGTCGTTTTGAGCGTACTCACTGTACGGTGGAGGCTTCAGGTCATTTGCTGCATAAAACAAAGAGGAGAGTGCAAAGGTCAAGCAAAAGGTTTGAAACAGATACCCTAAGATTTCAGGACTTATAACAGTTTATTTCATTAAGTAATGTAGTTACTATCTATCTATAGTATATCTGGGTTGTTGACGTGACATGGTATTTTCACTGTCCCACAAAATAAAAAATGAATACGATGAATATAGTCATTATTTAAAATGCAGTAAATGGTTAAAAATTTCTTTGTAATTTACATGGACCTGTTGTTATAAAAGCTGCAGTGGTATTCAATTATTATTATAATATTTTGAGCTAAATTTGTGTGAAAATGGTGTGACTGTCTCCACCATGGTTCAATAAATTACAACTTTTATAAATGAAAAAGAAAAGCATCATTTTTTTTATTTTTTATAAATATCTCCGGTATAATTGCACAAGTGTCTATTTTAGTAAATGCCAATCTTTATTTTTTATCCATATATTTTGTGTCTGAAAACCATGTCCTCTTGTGTGATATCCTGATTTAACGTCTACCAATTCCAGAGAAAACTTTAATTAGCTGAAGGACCCCATTCATGATCATGTTACTGAAGCCCATGACATGTGATCATGGTCAAATTTTCTCTCAGAATTGATTAAACATTGAACTTTTTTGGAACCACAACAGAAGTGTTACATTTTGTTGCCCTTTGTTGTGACACCCCTAAATTATATATATATTTTTTATTAAAAACTGCATGTTAAACTAGATATTCATGTAAAATTATGCAAATATGTCTTGCAAACCGCTAATGACAGGTTAGCTCAGAATAGCAAGGTCTGAAAAGGCTGAAACATCCTTCGGTGTGACAGCAGAATGTGATGCCTGTACTGTCACACCACAGGACAAGGTCTCTTTAAGAAGCATTTTAAATAATTTGATAAGATTATTTATTATTTTTTTGATAATTTTCAGTGTTCTTAAATTGAATAATTCCATTAAACTATTTTCTAATGTTTTTACAGAAAACGTACGGTTTTAAAATATCATGAAAATAAGCATAAAATGTGATACTTTGTTTTTGAGATAGAAAGAATTGAGGGCAAGAGAAATAAGAAGGGGAAATAAGAGAGGACACAGAAAAATAGACAGAAAGTAAACAGGGATACAAGCAGAAAGGAGGAGATCCTTAGAGAACAATGCAGAAAGTACATACAATAAACTTAATCTTTACATAAAAAGTGGCAATATAGTTTAAAAAAAATATATTCACGTATTAATGAATATAGTTTGAATATCAAATAAACAAACAGGTTCTGTGCAATCCCCTTCATTAATATTCTCTGCGTCTCAATCAAGCTCAAATTGATAAGAAATATAGAGTACGTCTATAGCCGCGTTTCCACCACAGGAACTTTACCCAGGAACTAGGGACTTTGGTCTGGTACTCTGTGTGTTTCCACCGCAGGAACCAGGAACTAGGAACTAAAAGTTCTGGAAAAAAAATAAAAAATTGCCCCTAAGAAAGTCCCTGCTGGCGAGGTAGTACCTTTTCAAACTTCCGGAACTTTTGGGGGAAGGACACGAAAAAAAGGCAAAATTTATATATTATTTCATTTCATTGTAATGAATGTATATACACACATTTCCCTGAACTAAGTACATTTCTGTGGCTATTATTATGTATTTGCCTAATCTTCCCGGTACATTAGACCATGTTGGAAACACAGAAAGCAACGGGTCTGGGGGGAAAAAGTTCCTGGTACAAAGGTTCCAGGTAATTTCGGTGGAAATGCGGCAATTGTTTCCAAATAAAATACATCAACCTCGCGCTGTGGATCGCCAGATCGGTTTTCACCCTGGACAAAGCATAATCCAGCCCAGGGTCATCACACGTGGTTTCCGCAAGCCCACCATTCATGCTGTCACAGGTCCGCCAGCCGTTCCTCACTCAAGCATGCCTTGTGTGATGCTGTGTTTTGTTGTGAAAGCTAAACGACTTTGTTTGGCCTTCCAAAAGAGGACACAACTAGAAATAAGGGGTTAAATTGTATTCACAACACGGTTCCAGAACAGTTCAACCTAAATATTCAGATGTGTGCAGCACATTTTATGGAGGACTGTTTCCTGAACCTGGTAAAGTAGCCTGCAATGCCATCTACACACAGAGCCTGTTTCTATAAAGTGGGGCAGTTTCAACTTTGCAAGGATAGCCTGGCGCTTCTGACTCACAGCCTGTAAGTTTTTTTTAATATTCAAAGAATTTACCACTAATGATTCAAACGTTTTTACCAGTGTAGAGTAATGCTTGTTTGTCGTTTCTCCGATCACAAATGCATTATTAGTTTTGTCTGGTCGTGCCAGGAGATGACATGACAGTATGGTAAGGGGCGTAACATTTCCGTCACATGCTTGAGGTATTCAGACTATCACAACACACTGGATAGCTGGCCAATTAGCATACAACTCGTTTTTCAGAACGATGAGCTTTGTAAAAATCAATGTGTTTCAGAAAGGCAGGGCATAGAGGAGCAACAATAATGTACAGTATGTGTACATGTGTACATAACACTAATAACGCTAGCCACAAACCTTTAGCTACCATCTGCAGAACCAACTCTTCCAATGACTCAACATTTAGCAAGGTTATTCTTAAAAAAAAAAAAAAAAAAAATACATTTCCTGTCTCATGCTGCAAGCCACTGCAAACCACAAATGCCTTATTTGGTCTTTAACAGCAAACAAATGCTAATGTTGCCAAACATTTCCACGGAACAGGTTACAAACTACCCGTAAAACTTTAGGGAAAATGGGGGTTTTCCTCCTCCACTTCACTCAAACATCATGAAACGTTGAAAATGCTGAATGATGTGGCATTGAAGGTCGGCAAAAACCACATCCTGCTCTGGAGATATTATCTTTCACTCTTCTAGGTCAAAGGAAACAGTATATGCATGTGTTGCTTCTTCAACCTCGTGTCTGATTCTTGGGGTTCTTTTAGACACAGATCTACTTGCTGAAATCTGGTCTTCATAAACTCGTGAGACATTATTAGAGATGTTGAGAGCACAAATGGAAAAAGAAAAGGAGGGAAATGCAAAAGAAAGATACAGGAGAATGGAGAGGTGAGCCAGAATCTACCGTTTGCTTCCAATCCACACAAGTACCAGAAGATTTCCTTCTCTGCCGCTGAATGAACAATCAGTCTCAGCACAGAAACTGAACTAAAGTAAACCCGACACACCGAACCTTGATTGCCAAACTTATTTCAACCTTCTCCGTGTTTTATCGTCAATATCTGGCAGCTGGTGTACATCAATGTCCTTCTCAGCGTGTCAGTTATGAAACCTGCCAATTAAGAAGCATTGGTCTAATTTGGAATGGCTGATGTCCCCAGGCCCACTCTCCAACTGTTGTTCCCTCTTGTCATAAAATTGTCCCTGTTAACCATTTACAGAGCTGTAGAGTGAGCGAAAGCACAAGACTTTACCTAGGGATCTAATGTGACTGAGATGCTGTTTCTCATTCTAGGGTGAAGAGACATGTGAAGTATTTCTACGGGGATTGTACTGTATCTAAATTTACACCATGATTACAAAATTTGTCTAAAAAGGTTTTTATTAAAATACAAATTTGCCTACTAAAACTTTTTTGTTCCTTCTGGAGTCTGAAATAGAGGATTTGTGTCAATACTGCTAATTAAATAATATTTAGCTGAATAAGTTTTTGTACTGGCACCTTTAGGACTGTCATGGATAAAGATGACAATTAAAGCACCCGTATTTATTGAATCATTCAGATCAAATGTTTTGTTCCAAACGGCTCATTCAATTAGAAATGAAACAGGTGAAAGGACCATTGAATCAATGGCTCACATGATTACTTAAAAAACAAAACAAAAAAAAAACAGCTTCATTCCTGGAATGAAACACTGTTGCTCTACAATGTTGTATAAAATAATTAGCATATTTATGTGCTGATATTCAGAAAAGTATATTGCTTTGCTATTAAGTACCGAGTTCTGCTTGGCAAATTGCTGTTACTTATTTTCGTGAATTATCATAAGTAGAGAATTTTAACATTTAATTTGCACAAATTTTATACAATACACAACATTATTAATCTAAAAGGGACGGTTAGGGGGATGGTCGTTTCACAGGGGGAATGTTTTTTGCCATTTGTTTTCCACCAGCGGGATGCCACCCCCCGCATCCCCCGTCAATTCGAGCCCTGCATGGAAGGATGAACTAAGACTGTGACACATGAGAGAGCGTCAGTCCAAGAGCTCATAATTCTACAAACATTTAATCATTTACATTCCAGCTGCACTCTGAGGCGTTCACTTGGAAAGGCACTTTCAGTGATGATTTTAAGTCCGACAAGATTTGCCATATACAAAGAGCGATAAAAAATAAAACTAAATCCATCGTCCAAACATAAATCATGTTCAACTAGAAAATTATTAGCAGACAAATTCCTGTGTTTTGGTTTCTGGTTAACTTTTTCGCAACACCCCACTGACCAAAATAATCCATGACTGTATAACAGAGGAATAAAAATGCATTCTTAACGACACAATGGTTTCATTAAGTCTTATCCTCATACCCAGCAAATAAAATCTGCTGTTTGGTATGCAAAAAATACATCTAGGAATCGAAGACACATAAAATACCTTGCAAAAGTCTTAGGCCATTACTATTTTCACCCAAGAAAATAAGAAATAAAAATGAAGCCACATATCTTTAGCAGTATTATGTCAGTAGGAAATATAAGTTTACATTTTCAAACATTTCTTTTGTCATTAATTGTAATTGTAATAATCCAGTGAGATTTTTGTTTGCACAAGTCAGTGCTCAACAGTCAGTGCTCCACACAGAGATCTAGGGCCGGTTGTATAAACAAAGCCATTATGTTAAGACTGTGTCTTAAGAACTAGTTGGCCAACTAGCAGTTAACCAAGAGATAATCAGTCTAATTTTTCTTATTAAATTTGGGCCAATATATGTTTTTCTGTGATTTTGAGATGAATGAAGAAACAGAAAATACTGAGACAAACTAAATCCAGAAGAACTGTTGCAATGTCTCCAAGATGCTTCAAGAAACCTAACTGCAAAGCTACCAGAAAAACTATGTGCAATTGCACCTAGGACAAAAGCTAAAAAAATAAAATAAATCCAATATATATATATATATATATATATATATATATAAAAAAAAAAAATCCAACTGATAATTGCTAAATAAAGTTCCTCATTTGAAATTTTCCGGACTATAAGTCACACTTTTTTTTCATAGTTTGGCTGGTCCTGCGACTTATAGTCAGGTACGACTTATTTATCAAAATTAATCTGACATGAACCGAGAGAAATGAACCAATAGAAAACATTACCGTCTACAGCAGCCAGAGGGCGCTCTATGCTGCTCAGTGCTCCTGTAGTCTCTCACTGAAAACATAGAGCGCCCTCTCGCGGCTGTAGATGGTAATGTTTTCTCTTGGTGCTTGGTTAGAAATAAATGCAACTTATAGTCCAGTGCGACTTATATATGTTTTTTTCCTCATCATGACATATGTTTGGACTGATGCGACTTATACTCAGGTGCGACTTATAGTCCTGAAAAATACGGTAAATACATTTTTGAAATTGTAATGTCAGCCCATTAAACTACGGCATGTATGGCTTTAGAAGAATTCACAAAAAAATAAACAAATACATAAACACCATTAGCTGGACCTTTATCATTTCTGTCCCAGTACAGACTGGGGTGTAGCTGTACAGTGAGTCAGTCTTACCTCCAGACACGGCCTCATATGGAGGAGGCATGTCCAGATGAGAAAGCGAGGATGATGGCGGAAGAGAGGCGGAGGGTTCACCCACCGAGCCGTCGTCCTGAACTCCATACCAACTAGGCCAGATTGATGTCTGTGGAGCAGAGTAACAGTGGGAGTTAAAACACCCACAATCAGACGGGAATCAAACACATTACACACAACAACTTCTGTTAAAGACAACTTTAAATACATGTGGCAGTGAAACCAGATCCGGTCGATGCCTGTTATTATATGGTAGAAATGTGCAATCACTTGCCCAGGCCTACATACTTGTTTATTAATTACAAGACCTTGGGAGTCTCAGTTTTGCTGGCAAACAAAATGTTATCTCAGTTTCAGTAAGGATATGATACACTTATTTTTTGGGCCATATGCAGCCCCATGAAAATTAGCTTGAAGAGAAAGTCATATTTAAGGTTGGAACTTAATGTACTGGTATTTCCCTTCTCGATTATGCTCAGCAAAGCAGTTTTCTTAGCATTAAACAAGTTATCGTACAACCATTGTTATAAATCAGCATGCTGTAACTTCCTTTACAAATGACCTCATAAGGTAAAATGCATTATAGAGAGTGCTATTGAACAATTAATTGTACTTGTGTATATTTATTATGTATATATAAATGTGTACTGAGTATATTTATTATGTAAATATATAAATGCATGTGTTTGTATTTATATTTAAGAAAAATATGTTACATGTATTAAATATTTACATATAAAATATAACTATATATATATATACACACACATGTAAATATTCTCAAAAAATATATGAAATGTGTGTGTATTATAATAATATATGTGTACTGTTTATTTATGCAAACAAATCAAAAAACTTTGTTTTTGATGTGATTAATCGTCTGACAGCACAAATTCTAAAACTACCATACGAACGACTTCTAGCATGTGAACGTGCAAACAGGCCAAAAGTTTAGCACTTTCTGAACTGTTTGTTGTCAGATTGAGGACATTTCCTGTGTGGGGAGCTACAGGCAGCTAGGGTTTCTAAAAATAGGGTGATATATCGTCTGAAGAAACTGCAGTTAAATTTCTGCATATTCTAGAAAATGTTTATAAGCATATATCCTATAAACATTTAGTTTGAGAAAGGATGATGGGCTAATAAATGTATAGCACAAACAGCTGTCAGTCTATTTTTATCCATAATATCCAGTGAAATATTAAAATAGAAACTCTACTGGAATAGCAAAGCTCTTTGGCTTGATGTAGTTCAATACTTGTGCTACAAATTGCTTCCAGATGCTTTTCTGAACATAAGACGCTTTCTTTTGGAAACAAAGAGCTTTTTCTGAATTTGAAAAGCAGTGTTGCAGCTTCAAAACACTTTCTTTTAAAGAAATCCCATTTATAATACAATAACAGATCACACACACACGCACGCACACACACACAAATAATAATAATAAAATAAATAAATAACATTCCTAAAAGGTTTTGTCAGCCCTGTCATGACCCTCAGCTCTGGACCCGGTTCTTCTTCCATCTAGTCTGCTTCTTAAGGGTTTTTCACAGGCAACGGTTACTTTTGACAAGGGCTGAGCACCAACAAGAGAAATTATTCTCTAAAAAAGAAGAGCTCATGCATTTTAGTGGTCTGTGCGAATCACACGCACCCTAGAACTGACACTCCTGCCCTCGGTTTGGTTTAACAGCTCCCTGTTGTAGCTTTGAGCTTAGAGAGTGAAACGTTTTACACGATGAGTCTAAAAACTGCAGGGCACCAAGGTCAAAAATGCTGTTGTGAAACTGTAAAAGTGGAAGTTCACCAAAACTTTCCCTGTAGGTGAATGACACAATGAGTGCATGTGCTCACTTGCGCTGAAAATGTCAACTGCTAAATTTCCACCGAATGCAGACTTCCATTCGGTGATATTCAGCAGCTGTTTTTACGGTTTTCAGTGTCACACGATACTTCAGAAATCATTATGTTTTGCTGAATTTGGTGCTAGAGAAATATTCTTCTTAATATTATTTGCCATGGAAAAAAATTTCAGGAATAGAAAGTAAAAAAAAAAACAGCATTTATTTAAAATAGAAATGTTTTGTAACATGGATATACATTTCTTTAAAGTCACTTTTTAACGTTACAATTTAATGAATGTTTGCTGAATAAAGTATTTACTTTTATTTCAAAATATTTAAAAAATAAAACAAATTTACGGACCCTTTTGAATGGTAGTGTATATAGACTGTACATAATGTTTAAACTAAAGAAGTGAAGCTTTTATTATCTTTTTTTAGGCTTTATCATCGTTGATATATCATCCCAAACATTTACTTTTATTTGATGACATTAACAGTTTCAATGTCAAAACTTAAAAAGAGAAAGAGACAGAGAGAATAGATTCTTAAGAGAGAATAAGACAAACTATTATTGATTTTGTTGTAATCTTACGGTGTCTATACGGACTTAGACCAAGCAGATTTAAATACATTTTGTGTTTAATCACAACATCGTTTCCCCCTTAGAGTGTGTAATCAAGAGAGAGAGAGACAGAGAGAGAGAAGAAAAAAAAGTTGTCTATCAGCTCATATCAGTCTTTCTGCCCTATCTTCTGTGAAATGCAATGCAAGTCAACAGAAGATACCAGAACCTATTACACTTCAGTCTATTTTATTGTCTTTCTAAATGTACAATGAATTCATGAGACCCACACTGTATTGCACAGGAAGCTAAACTACGTCATATTTCCAAACAGCGATTATATCAGCAACGGCTGATGTAAGCCAAGCGGACCACACCTTGGAAAGAAAAAAAAAAAGAAAAAAAGAAAAGAGCATCTGATTAGACTGAACTTGTAGTTTACTCACATTTTGTCTCTCGCAGACCTGGTGAAGGTACGCTCGTCCTCCAACAATGACGATCTGAGCGTTTCGGGGATTGCTGAGGTATGCAGCCAGCTGCCTTTGCCTTGAGCGATACCAGCAGATGTAGAAGAAGATCTTAATCATAATAAATATTATGACGACTCTAAAACAAGACAAAGAACAAGTTCAAAGTCTCAAAGTCACACGCATGGCTTGATATGATTACATCACGTTGTGTAATACATGCAAACTAAAATAAACAAAATCAATGCTGATACAAGGTACTGTAATCACATCAGAACTTACATGTACCAGTACAGCTCCATGCTAGTTGGTATCAATTACCATAATCAGCTTCCAAGCTGTCAAACTGAAAGAAGAACCAATAACAGAGTTTGGCAAGATCTGCAAAGGAAAATGTCAATTTGAGATCTAGATTTGCTCAAGATTATAATAATCACCCAACCCACATGTGAATAATCACTCAAACTGTCAACTGATCTCATGTTTAAAGCAGCTCAGATCCTTACAGTCACACAAGAAACTTCTGAAACATACTTTATTTCAAATATATTGTATATCAAACAGAGTCGGGTGAACGTTACTGTTATATTAACTAAAAACAAACTCTAACAAACACACGCTCAACGTACTTCACCAATATAAACAAACAAACACATAAATAAACTTCGCGCGGGAACACCAACCCTTTAAAAACATTCACAGGGCTTTTTCTAGTTATTTAATACTAATATAACTTGTCAAAAGAAAAGCAGCTCACCTTGTTAACGCGTTTTAAGTGGCGTTATAATCCGCTTTAAGTGGCATCTGCTCCTCATAGACACAAGAGGAAGTCGCTTTGCTAACGGGCTACAAAATATGTTTATATGTTTAACGTTACCTTGATAAAATACAAACACCGACACTTGGGTGTAATTTTTCGACCAACTCGGTTTCTCTGGCTGCCTTTAGGCCGAGTGTGGCTCCTCGCTCTGTTAATAAATACTAATACTTGAGAGCCTCAAAGGGCTTCCGGGAAATCTTGAGGGTTGTGTGTTTTTTCCATGAGCAAACGGAGGGGGTTTGTTGTAGTTCTTCCGCTGTCTCGCGAGGCGTCTGCACTTCCGCGGAGTCGCTGTAAAAGAACTTCAAATTAAAAGTCTTTCATAGTTTATTTTCCGTTTTCGTAGTTTAATAATTTCTATGTAAAAGTAAACATTATTATTATTACTGTTATTTATGTAAGTTTAAAAACGTGGATATGCTTCGAAGGACCTTGCGAGCGACCAGACAGTAGCTATATATTTGATGTTTTATTTATGCAATATTAAATATCATTCACTTTCTGTTTTGTTCAAAAATAGAAATGTCCCTCCACCAACCGAGCACAAGAAGCGTTTATGAATGCAAGGTTAAATTCATAACTAGAAGTTAAGTGTGTTACATAATAGTCTAAATGTGTTATTTTCTCATATTGCATGTCAAAATATTAGGGAAATAAAAACATGTTTAAACTCACTTACTACCTGTATATGCAAAACTAGAGGTTAATTTAGTTATATATTTGTTTCCCCTTGCCATTTATTCCTCTTCTGTATGACAACGACAATATACTTTTAATACACTTCACAAAATTTTTTTTTTTTACATGTTTCAGGCAATTCTGGAAAAGGAAGAACAACAGACCTACAACAGACTTTATTTACAATAAAGATAATACATTTCTTTATTAACCTATATTCCAGTTACAGTACACTGAATAAAACTGATTTTCTATATCAATTCTATTTTTGATCTTTATTTCGAAGAAGAGATTTTATAAGAAAAACATGCAAATAGAGCATATAGAAATGCATATAATGAATACTAAAATAAACCCGATCATTGTTAGGGAATGCTTTTTGGTGCCTAAAAACGCCATGGTGATGTTTTTGCATGCTTTGAGCCGAGTCCCAGAGGCCTCTGGGAGTCTGAGTCCCTGTGACATGATGGTCCACAATCCAGCCCTGGTTCGAGCCAAATCCAACATATCACCTGTTACAGGTGAAATCTTTGCCTGCTTGTTTGACTGATGAGGAAAGACAAACAGAATCAGACATTAATATACAGAATTGCTATAGGGAATAATGGCACTATAACAGTGGCAGTAGTTTCCAAATGTCCATATTTACTGGAGTTATTGTAATGACCAAAAAAAATAAAATAAAATAAAAAACCTTTGGGTAACACTTTACAATAAGGTTCCTTTAGTTAATATTAGTTAATCCATCATCTAACATAAACTAATAATGAACAATACATTTATAACGTCCCCGGTTACTCACGTAACCTTAGTTCCCTGAGAGGAGGGAACGAGACATTACGTATGGGGAAATCCATTTCCTCGAAATTATGAAGTCTGAATGAATAACTCTTTTGCTTGCAAATAGCCAATGGCGCCCTCGCCCTCACCTGATTGGCTGACAGCCATCAATATAGGTGACGGTGGGCGCCAAAACCCTCAGAATCTTCCACTGAACGAGAGTAATGAGGCTGGAAGGTTTTTCCACACGGCAGGTTACGTAATGTCTCGTTCCCTCCTCTCAGGGAACTAAGGTTACGTGAGTAACCGGGGACGTTCCCTTATCGAGTCGGTCTCTCGACATTACGTATGGGGAACAATAAAACCCCCGCCGTGTGGGAAATACTGTCCGAATCCGAACCGAGCCAAATCAGCTATTACACCATCGTAATCCAGTGCACCCAGATAAGCAACACTGGTGTGATATGGGGAAAATGCAGCAATATGTTGGTGCTTGGGAATACACTGCCGGCTTATAATGCGGGCATAATAAAGGGACCACATTAGATAGTGAATGAATACCTCAACCGCAGCTATTACAACAATAACTGACGCTGACCTGGTAGAAAGAACCACGGCTAGTGCACGCGCTAGGTAGGGCGTGCCCATAGCTTAGTCCAAAGACTGCTCAACTCCCTCCTCCTGCACTGACAGCACATGTGATGCGAACGAGGGAATGTCCAGATTATAGAATCTCGCAAACGTGTTGCGAGACGACCAGCCCGCTGCGAAACAAATGTCCTGAATAGACATACCTTTCGCCCAACCCCATGACGACGCCAAACTCCTTGTGGAGTGGGCGTGCACCCCGATTGGGCAGGCGGTTCCCCGGGAAGCATAAGCTAGTCGCACAGCCTCCACTATCCAGTGTGATAGCCTCTGCTTCGAAAGCGCGCTGCCCTTCTTGGCACCCGCGTAGCAGACGAAAAGCTGCTCTGAAGTTCGAAACTGGCTAGTTCTGTTCACATATGCACGCAGGGCACGCACGGGGCACAAAGCGCACTTCTGAGACACTGAATTACTGTCCTCCTCGGGGCAAAATGCTTGAATTGTAACTATCTGAGCTCTGAACGGCGTTGAGAGCACTTTAGGCGAATAACTGCGTTTGGGTAAAAGTCTGACCATACAATCGTCCGGTCCAAACTGCATACACGCGCTGTTCACTGACAGGGCATGCAAGTCTCCCACTCGTTTCCCGCAAGCTAGCGCGAGCAGTAGCGCCGTCTTAAATGAGAGCACTTTAAGGTCGCTTAACTCGGCTGGTTCAAAAGGTGGGTTGGACAGCGCACTAAGCACTAATGACAGGTCCCAGACCGGCATCTGACGAAGGCGGGGTGGATTAAGCCGCCTAGCTCCCCGAAGAAAGCTCGTTATCAGGGGGTGCCTCCCCACTGAATGTCCGTCTAGCAAGTCACGAAAAACGGCGATAGCGGCCACGTAGACTTTCACTGTAGATGGGGTACTGCCAGCATCCAGACGTTCCTGTAGGAAGGTCAGAATAATGGAGATATCGCAACTCCTGGGGTCCTCATTTTTGTCAACACACCAGTTAGCAAATACTTTCCACTTCAGAGTGTATAAACGCCTCGTCGAAGGGGCTCTAGCCTCTGCTATTGTCTGCAGCACTCGCTGATATACTCCACGCTGATCTGCCACACATGCAGATCCCAAAGCTCTGGGTTGGGGTGCCATATGGTGCCCCTCGCCTGGGATAAGAGGTCCCTTCTCGGCGGGATCCGCCACGGGGGAAGCCGCGACATGTTCACCAGTTCCGGGAACCACGGCTGGTTGGGCCATTTGGGTGCTACCAGGATCAACGCACATCTCTCCTCCCTGATCTTCTGCAGCACCAGCGGCATTAACTTGACTGGGGGAAAACCATACTTCCGTCCCTTTGGCCAGCGGCTCGACAGCGCGTCTCCCCCCAGGGGGGATGCTGTCAGCGAGAAGTACAGAGGGCAGTGGGCGTTCTCTTGCGACGCAAAGAGGTCGATCTCCGCTTTGCCAAACAGATTCCAGATCATATTTATCGTTTGCGGATGGAGCCTCCATTCTCCGTGTACAATGCCGTCCCTGGACAGCATGTCCGCGCCGCAATTCAAGCTGCCTGGTACGTGCACTGCTCGAATCGACAGAAGTACCCTGTCCGTCCATAACAGCAGCTGTCTCGCTAATCCCTGCAGGGATCGCGAACGCAAACCTCCCTGGCGATTGATGTACGCCACCACCGCCGTGTTGTCCGTTCTGATGAGAACATGACGGTGTTTCACAAACGGAAGGAAACTCTGCAGCGCTAGATGAACCGCTTCCATCTCCAAGCAGTTTATATGCCAGCGCGTCTGGTCCCCTGTCCACGTACCGAATGCTGGTCTGCCATCGCATAGGGCTCCCCAGCCTGATAGTGAAGCATCCGTAGTGACCACTACACGTCTGACCACTCTGCCCATAGCAGCACCCTGCTCGAATATGGTCGTGCCGAACCAAGGCGCCAGAGTCTCGAGACATGAACGCGTTATGATAAGGCGTTCCGTTCCCGCTCTCCACGCCCGCGGCTTCACTCGGCTCTGTAACCAGTGTTGAAGCGGTCTCATGTGTAACAAGCCCAGTCTGCAGACGGAGGCTGCGGCCGCCATCAGACCGAGCAACCTCTGAAACGTTCTTAAGGGGATAGCTCTGCCTTGAACGAAGAGGGCTAGTGTATTTTGAATCGACTGGATTCTCGGCTCTGACAGCTTCGCGGTCATAGAGCGCGAGTCCAGTATCATACCCAGGAATGTGATATATTGGCGCGGCTGCAGTGTGCTCTTCTGAATGTTCACAGACAGCCCCAAACCTGTCAGATGGGCGAGGAGTCTGTGTTTGTGTTCCTCGAGAGCGCTTCTCGACCGTGCGATGACTAACCAGTCGTCGAGATAATTCAGTATGCGCATTCCACTGAGCTTCAGGGGAGCGAGCGCTGTATTCATGCATATTGTAAATACACGGGGAGCCAAAGCGAGCCCAAACGGCAACACTTTGAACTGGTACGCCACACCCTCGAATGCAAAACGCAGGAAGCGCCTGTGATGTGGGGCTATCTGGATGTGGAAGTAAGCATCCTTTAGATCCACTGCAATGAAGTAATCGTCAGGCTGAATGTGCGCGAGGATCTGCTTCACAGTTATCATCTTGAACGTGCGTTTCGCGAGCGCTTTGTTCAGTAATCTCAGGTCTAAGATGGGGCGCATACCTCCGTCCTTTTTCGGAACTAGAAAATAACGGCTGTAGAAACCGGAATTTCTCCGTTCCACGGGCACTATCTCTACTGCTTGTTTGGCCAGGAGAGAGGATATTTCTGCTCGTAGCAGCGGGGCGCTCTGTTCTGACACTTCTGTCATAATCACACCGCCGAAGCGGGGTGGTCTGCGAGCGAACTGGAGCGTATAGCCGCGTTTTATCGTGTTGATCACCCAATAAGATGCCGCGGGGAGCGTCGCCCACGCGCTGAGATGACTCAATACGGAGGGTATTAATGCATGCTGCGGCGGGGCGTGCGCGCCAGCCACTGGGGAAGCGTTGACCGCTATATGAGTGGCAGGTGACTCGTTCGCGGCTTCTTGCACGGGAACATAGATAGTCACCTCCTCGGGTTTCCCCGAGCTTCCGCTTTGCGAAGCGTCTCTCGGAGGAGAGGCTTCGCTTATGTAGCGGGTAATAGTAGAGGGAGGAAGAAAGCTCTTTTGCTGAGGCATGTAATGCATGTTTATTGAAACAGAACATAGCGGTTTCATTCTCACAACATTCACATCTTTGACGAACTCTGGGCGGGAACGCGCCCTTTTCGCCGCGGGTCCGACGAACACGTCCCGCGCTCTCTTCCCCCTGGCACGAGCATCAGGAACGCTGCTCCTTCTTGCCAGCCGGGCGCCCTTGGCTGCTAGAGGCCGGTTTCGGACCAAAACGGGGCTTCCTGGGCTGCCTCTGGCGGAATGGTGGCTCTGGCTCACGACGCTCTGCCGCGCTCGGGAACGCGCGCCTGGTATTTCCCGCTTGTCGCTGTGCCGAAGAAGATCTGGACCTCGCTGCAGGGGGGGCTTGAGACCGTTTCGGCAAAAGATGAGGCATCATCTTAGACTGCTTGACGGTCTCGGCGTATTTCTCCGACAGAGATTCCACCGCGACACCGAAAAGACCGGTGGGGCTCACCGGTGCATCCAGGAACTGCCTCTTTTCGGCCAGGACCACAAGGCTGCTCATATTGCGGCCGATTCCCTGCGCTATCTTTTTTGACGCCGCGAGAGCGAGATCCGCCGCCGTGCGCAGCTTCCTGAGCGACTCTGGGTCCGGGCTTCCCTCATCCAGGGACCCAAGGAGCCGAGTTTGGAAGACCTGCAGGATTGCCATCGTGTGGAGGGCAGATGCTGCATGTCCAGCAGATATGTACGCCTTCTCAGCGATGTGAGCAGTAGCTCGACATGGCTTAGAAGGCAAAGAGGCGGTTTTCCAGCCGGGAGAAGACGCGAGATGGGCCGCGATAGCATCCTCGACGGGAGGCGGTCGCGCGTATCCCAATTTCTCCGCCCCTTCCACCGTCGTCAGCAGCTGGGTCCCCTGTGCATGGGCTCGGGCTGAGTAAGGGGAGCGCCATGACCGGGTGAGTTCCTCGTGGACCTCAGAGAAAAAAGGCGCGGGTCTCTGCGGGGCTTCAGCCTGGCGGCCCGCGCCGAGGAAAGAACCGTCCATCCATCTCTTAGACGGCAGCTCCTTGGGGGCTGTCCACTCCAATTCCATATCTGCCACCGCCTCCGTGAGGATCGCCATAAGCTCGGCATCCAGCGAGGCGGGGGCGGCTTCAGACGGGGCCTCGGACCACGCTCCCGGGTCTGAGGCATTAGTAGACATGGCGTCGTCCTCGTCATATCCAAACGAGACCATTTCCCGCGCTTCTAGTGGAGGGCGGTAACTGGCCTCAGAGTATGAGAGGGGATCTTCCACGTGAGGGTGGCGTGGGCGTTGGGCCGACGCCAGTACCTCGACAGAATCCGTCGACGGAGCTCTCTGCAGTCTCCCGGTTCGCGGCTCGACGGCGGCGGACGGGGGAGAGGCAGGAGATACAGGGCCACCGTTACGGGTAACGGCCAGCCTTGCACGAAGGATCTTGATGGGAAGCTCCTCACAGGCACGACATCCGGATCCTTCGAATGCCGCCTCTGCGTGAGCCCGACCCAGGCACAGCACACACTGCTCGTGTGCGTCCGGGAAATCAATGGGCCCACCACACATGCGGCAAAGAGACATTTTAAAAGTAAAATCACCGGAACGCGAGAGGGGATAATTTTCCACAATTTTCCGCTCTGTATGCGTGAATCCACGGCGAAACCAGACTCAAGTGAAGAAAAAAGATTCTGAGGGTTTTGGCGCCCACCGTCACCTATATTGATGGCTGTCAGCCAATCAGGTGAGGGCTAGGGCGCCATTGGCTATTTGCAAGCAAAAGAGTTATTCAATCAGACTTCATAATTTCGAGGAAATGGATTTCCCCATACGTAATGTCGAGAGACCGACTCGATAAGGGAACTGCATTTACAAATTTGGTGTAATGTTAATTGTTAGTTTATATATACTGTCCATTAGGTAATACAGTGACACAACTTTAAGTGTTTTACAAATTAGTATATGTTTTATATTAGTATTTTTATCGTTAATTCAAGTTAGCTATATTTAACTAATGTCAACCAATGCAACCTTATTTTAAAGAATAACTTGACAATAATTTTTTCATTACTTTTTTTCTATGGTATTTTGGCGGAAAAGTTCACTGTGGCCATTTTCTGAGCTACATTTGTGTGTTCTCGAGTGTGTGTGTGAACTTCTGGAAACTGACACCTGGTCAGTGTCCTGCCCATCGATCTTACTACAGAGACGAACTCCTGTGTAGAGCGATCAAGTGTGATAAAATGTCCACTTAGACGAAGTAACGTTTGTGTAAAGATGAAATCTGTTGTGGTAATCTGACATGCACGCTTTTTAATAAATGCTGCACACAATTTGATCTGAATGGCGTTAGTTGTTGGCTTCACGCAGTTTGCCTTTATATTTCAAAATAAAAGTTCCGAATCCGATTCACTAGAGAGGCGACTCTGAATTTATTAACGAACTTTATCTTATGGTAGTAAAACATTTAACTGTAACAATAACAAACACATTTTTTTTTTTTTTTTTTTTACAATATTTGTTGTAAGGCTGCATTTTTTAATTCTAGAAACCGCATATATGGCCTGATTACAATAATTTAACCAAAACAAAACATTAGTAGACTGGTAGGCCTAGTCTTTCTTTCTTTCTTTCTTTCTTTCTTTCTTTCTTTCTTTCTTTCTTTCTTTCTTTCTTTCTTTCAATACAAAAATAAAACAAATTAGAAAATACAATCAGGTAAAATAAAATTTGTGGAAAATTATTTGTCTACAAACTCCAATGGCAAATCTCTGCCAGCAACTTAATTATGAACATTCACTTGGTATTTAGAATTACTCATAATATTTTACCTTTGTCAATGAAAGTCAATATGCATTATGTATTCATGTTGTAAAGACACATTTCATTTTTATGTCACAGTACTGTATGTCCATGTTATAGTAACATCCTTGACTTATTTGACATTTGTATTCTATAATCTCCTAGATTTTGTTTCAATTATAATTTCCATTCATCTATGAAAGTGTCCATGACATATACAACATACATTTTCTTATTTGTAATCAGTGTATACATATCACCAGCTAACACACTCCTTAAAATGTTTTTCTAAAAACCTGTCTAGAGTTCATATATAAAATCACTTGCAAAGTAGTCCAATAGCATATGTTTGTATCACTTTATTTAAAACAATCTGTCCAGCATAAATCAAATATATTAATGAAACACGTTTTCAAATTAATAGGTTTGTCAAATCATAAGCAGACAAGAAATAATCTGACATATTTTGCAACTTGATACCAATTCTTTTAAAGTCTTGCTCAGTACACTTACATTTTACTGTATGCATAGACATGACCATAATTGACCTTAATGTTGAACATTAAGAGAAACACATCTGAGATGCTAGTCAGAGATATCTAGCTAGGCAAAAGTCACAGTAAAATCGCTCCTGGAAAAGGACGATTACAAACTACACCTGTGAATCGGTTGGTTCAAGTATCGCACCATATGGTTTAAAGGTCTTGAACTATGCTTCTCGCAAAGTAAAAACGCTACGGATCTACTCAGGACATTACAGTTCGTATTGAAAAATAATCTGAGCATTACAGTTATCAAATCAGAGGAAACCAAAACATGTCTCGTATTCCACTGAATGAAAAAATGTACACCAGTTTGTATATTCACTTTCAGTCCAGTCTGAAAAATGTTTTAGTCCCCAAGAGCTTTACAGTAAGTCCCCCAGCAAATTCTGAAAACTGACAAAGTAGCAAGTTGTCACAAAGTTCTTTGAGGCTGTTTCCACAAGATGTCAGTCAGGAGAGGTGTAGGGTATGATGTAACAGCCTGCAAAGAAATGTACAGACAATTAAACTTCAGATCTGTCATTCATTTTCATTCACATTCCATATTCATGTTTAAAAGAAGAGTCTCACCACTGATGTGTTCATATTTACATTACCGTTCAAAAGTTTATATCTGTGGAAAAATCTCTCACGCTTGTCAAGGCTGGATTTATTTGATCAAAAAATAGAGTTAAAACAGTAATTTCAAATTAAAATATGTTTGGCTATATATTTATAAAATATTCTATATATTATAAAATGTAATGCAAAGCTGATTTTTCTGTCTTTTAGTGTCACATGCTCAAGAAATATTTCTTAGTAATTTCAATGTTTCATTTATTCCCAGAATTATTGGTAAATTTTGATAAATAAAAATTTTAAAGGAACAGCATTTTTTTTTTTTACATGGAACCCTTTGTAACATCATAAATCATTATGATAAACTCACTATTGTGAGATATAAATGAGCAATTCTGAGAAAAAGATTAGAATTTTGAGACATAAAGTTTTTTTTCCCACCATGCATGGAATAAAAAAAGTTTTTTTTTTTTTTTTAATTGTGAGTATATCACACAATATTGAGTTTATATTGTGATTTTAATTTTATTATTTTAACACTTGTATTTAGTGTATGCAACACACAAAATGACATTTTAAAGTAACAGACATAAAACATTTAAAATATATAACATCAAAATAATAAAAAGCTGCACAAACCTTTTGTGCCTTCCACTTCAGATGACATTTTGTCTACATATAATAAGAAAGAGTCAATTCACCCATAATTTAAATTCATTCATTAATTCATCAAAATCATTTATTTCCCTTAGTTCATATTTATATTCTAAAACAAAACAGTCAAGACAATGGCCAGACAGACAGAAACACTGATAATTCATTTTAATCTGTGTGTTGACTCAAGTAAAAAAAAACAAAAAAACATTTGACATACTGTGTGTGTGCGTAAGAAAGAGAGAGAGAGAGAAAGAGAGAGAGAGAGAGAGAGAGAGAGAGAGAGAGAGAGAGAATATGATTTTTTAATGTCTTGCATATGGGGTTTTATAATATTGCTCTGTTGACATCACATCTGACATTCATTGCTGGTTAATGGATCACACAAAAGCATGAAAAGCAAACTTAAGATTTATAATAACTAATGTCTTTATTTAATTGTATTGTAAGTGTATTGTTCTTTGACAAAGCATAAACTCTGGTCGTATTGGTGATTCAGCTGTTGAACAAATCATCTACAAAAGATAGAACACCATTAACATACAAAGTTTGCGTGCTACTAAAATGTAGCAAATGTTTACTCACTCTTATCCATCAATTAACAACAGCAACCGGAAGAGTTAACAGTATTTTAAAACTTATATATGTAAAGTCAATATATTATAGTTTAATCAGATGGTATTTTATATATAAATGTTATGATTTATTGAATTATGACGATTAGCATGCAGTTAGTAAGTATAGCAGTAATCTAGGGGAGGGAAAGGGCTTAGTGTCATTCCATTTTTTATATAAATATTTTTGTAATTAAACCTATATGCAATAAATTAGTCTTGGGTTTGATGCTGCACCTAAATGTACAGTCACTCACTTTAAAAATGAAGAAGAAAACATGCATGAACATTAAAGTGAATTTGATAAATATGTGAATAGAAAGTGTTTGCTGAAAGTCACAAATATCCAACATCTTAAAGGTGCAATAGGAGATCTTTGAAAATAATAACATTAGCCTGATAGCACTGAAAGCGAACGTCCCCCCCTCCCTGCAATCACAGTCCAAAGCCACGCCCCCTGAACACATTTATGCTCACAGACCGGAATACCAGAGACAACCTTACTACAATAGGCTACATCAGCGATTCCCAATTACAGTCCATGTTCCAAAGTGAAGTAACCCCCTGCTCAGGGAGTATGGAGCAATGAACAAGGTGTAGGGATCATATCCACTGGAACACAGTTCATTCACATTGGTCATCTGAATCGCATGTGTTAACTAATCGAGACATGCTAAATTATTGCCCCGTTTCCACTGAAATTACCCGGAACATTTGTACCAGGAAAATTTTTTCCCAGGAAGTTTTTCCCCCCCAGACCCGTTGCTTTCTATGTTTCCACCACAGGTGATTAGGCAAATAGTCTGGTGACGTAGGTCTGTGCGCGTTTCTCAATACAAAGTACGCTGATTTTGGACGTGCATCCTCGGCACTGTTGGGAGCGTTACTTTAAAAAAGTAATTGGTTATAGTTACTCACTACTTGTTCCAAAGAGTAACTGAGTTAGTAACTGAATTACTCTATAATAAAAGTAACCCATTACCAGGGAAAGTAACTATTTGCGTTACTGTAAAAAAAAGAAAAAAAAAAAAAAGTTGCTATATGTCAGATAATTTGTACTTTTTTTTGCAGTTTTCACAAGTCAGTTGAAATGAGTAGAACAGACAGGTGTTCGTACATAACTTTCAATATTTATTGCACGTCAACAGACAGCAAGAGTTTTATCCTGCACTTCAAGTATTATCTTTGTAAGAATGAATTTGAATTAGTGCTTATATCTCTACCTTGAAAATGCCAACTTTTCATCGGATTGCTCCTGACTCGTCATTTCTGCTGCTGCTGCGAATCTCTGTGTAGCTGTTGCGTGTGTGTGTGTTTGGCACCGCTGGCGCATGTGCCGGCATGTGTGCAAAAACACTGGCTCTGATTGGCTACCATGAAAAACATGACTCTGCCTCAGCCAATCATAATCGCTTATCTCGTCATTAACCCACCTGCTCACTCGCTGTGTGAGCCAGGGGTGCGTTCGGATTGCATAGTTTATTAAATCAATGCATAGTAACGCACCGCATTTAACGTTCAGTAACGTTAACGGCGTTGTAACGACGGGAAAAGCAATTAGTTAGATTACTGCGTTACTGAAAAAATAACGCCGTTACCTAACGTCGTTCTTTTCAACGCTGTTATTCCAAACACTGATCATCGGTAGTTCAGACTTTGTGCATTCGACTCAGGAGTGTGATGTCCGCGAGGACGCAAGTCCGGTAATTCTGAAAACAGCAGTGTACTTAATAACTTCAGTCAGCTGACCATGGCTACTGGGATCGGCGAAACACATTTTAAAAATAGGCACTTTCTTTATAAATAAACCACAGACTTCATTTCATGACACAGTAACAGTAATATTTTGAAAATGATCAGAATAAATGGTGGTTAACCCAAACAATGCTGCATGAACTCAGCTTGCTTTGGCTACTGCAATTTTCCTCTCTGTATATTAACAATAAAACAAAATAGGATATCAAATGAGTGAGGCTGCTTCTCGGTGGATACATGAGAACTGAGCTCCTGCTGATCGCATGGAGCTCACGTCTCCGAGATCGGCCAAACACATTTTTAAATAGGGTGTGTCTTTATAAATAAACCACAGATTTGAGTTTTAATCAACCACATTCTCGCCTGAAATACTTTTAAAATTAAATTTCATGACACAATAACAGTAATATTTTGAAAATGATCCGAATAAATGGTGGTAGAACTCACGATGCTGCGTTAAGTCAACCAATCAGGATGTTTAGCACTCAAGTCCCGCCCCTGAAAGTTCTGGAACTTTGAAAAAGTACCACCTCGCCAGCAGGGACTTTCTGAAGGGCATTTTTTTTACCCGGAACTTTATTTAGTTCCTAGTTCCTGGTTCCTGCGGTGGAAACACACCGAGTCCCAGACCAAAGTCCCTAGTTCCTGGGTAAAGTTCCTGTGGTGGAAAGCGCCATATGTGCATGAGCACTGGAATTGGGAACCACTGGGCTACATCATATGTCAATAACCAGCGAGAAAACTTTAAATGTACTACAATACCAGGAAGGAAGAACGGGTTGTTGATGTCTGCACAGCATGAATGCACTAATGATGTATTCTGTTTACGTGAACAGGGTGTGCACAAGTATACAGATACATACGTTGACAGGCAGGTAGGAAAGCTATTTAAAACGCTCGAACCGATTGGATGTACATTTCTTGGGCCTATGCCTTCCACACAATATATAAATAAAGATAAATACATTTAAACCACTTAACTTAATGATTTCTATTGAAGAGATTTTCAACCAGTATAACAAAAAAAATTTCTGAAGACAATCCCCTATTGCACCTTTAAATAAAATTGTTTTGACAAATAAAAAGACAGTTTTTGGTGGAAAAACATGACAATAACACGCATGCACTACAACAGTCCTGAAAGTACTAATTCACATCTATTCATGTAATGTTCTGCAATCCTAAATAAGTAACCTTAAAAAAGGCAATGAACCTAAATAAGGAGCTACATGTTAAAGCGATTTCATCACAGTCACTTCCTCTGTTACCGAATCCACGTCCTTCTTTACATCTGCCGGTTGTTTTGATAAATTTGTCTTTAAAATGTCCATGTTATTATCATGCTGGTGTAAATCTCCGGTCCACGTTTTCATATTTCATTGAAGCCCGTTCGTACTGATCCAGGATTGCACTATTTTCAAGAAGTCTACGTGACGGAGACAATGCGTGACGGGAGATGAGAAAAAACACAGCATTGCACATTACACAGTGTGACACACACAAAATCATTCGCAAAGCACAAACATAACAAAATCATCATTAATATGAATAAATGTGGGCGACAATAACTCCATGACTCAATGTTTACAAGTATAATAGACAAAGTATCACAAGATCTATAGACAGGAGCGTTGCACAAGATCCTGGGCCCTATGCATAGGCAGTCCTGATGGGCACCCCCATGAAAATATCCAGGTAAAATAAAATATATTCCAAACTTTTCAAGGCCCCTCTCTTCCTTTGGGGCCCTGGTAATCAGTGCTGGTTTTACCCCCCGTCCGACGCCCCTGTCTATAGGTCAAAGTGTTTTGAAAGTTGACACAAATTTGTGTTACTTTTTTCAAATTTAAAGCTAACAAAGACATTTTTAAAAGGATATTTCACTAAAAAGGAAGCTTTTCTGATTATTTACTCACCCTGGTTGTTTATGACTTTCTTTCTTCATTGTAACACAAAAATAACCCTTAAACAAACTTAATGGTTTACCTTGGAAACGAACTGAAATACTGTAAATACGCTTAAGTTCTAAAATGACAGAAAATTACTAATTACTAAAATTATATAAAAATGACAAAAGTACATTCAAAATAATAATATATGTATAATGTATATAAATAAATTATATATATATATACACCCTAACCCTAACCCAAGGTATTAGCTAATTCAAGATATTAAATGCTATAACAGTATATAAATAACACTGGTGAATGATACTTTAATAGTGCTCTTTTTTTGTCATTTTGGACAAGTTAGCCAAAATATTCTTTGAAATGTAACTTTTCATGTTCCACTGAAGAAAGTCAGTTAAATAACAACAGAATTGTCGTTTTTAAAAGCACTCCTGTTTTTGGTCACAAACTATAATTTGGGAATGATGGCTCAAAGTTTATGTAAGACAAGCAGAGATGGCCATCAGTGAGGTATTGCGCTTTGGCTGCCCCATACTTTTTATTATCTTGTAAAGAGTACTTGAATTTGCCTTTGATTGGATCTAAAATGTATGTTTTGATATTCTTAATAAAATTCATCAGATTGATTCCATGCACACCATGAACAGAACACGATAATGTACAAAACAAATAAAGGAAAGCTAAAATGACAAGCAACATATAAAAGGATCTCACCAATAAGCAAAAATGATCACAGGTCCTAATGATGACCATCTCAATGACAATGAAGGGTTTTGACAAAACTGAAAATAAATCATCACTGACTCAAAGTGACTAGACAAACATTTAAATACATGAAGTTGAGTGTGTTTAAAGAGTCTTACCTTCAGATTGTCTGTTACACCCTAGTTGTGTTGTACTCAGATTCATGTTTGTTTAGAGACCCAATGAGGCAGAACCTGGAATATCATTGCTTGTATGTTTAATATCATGGGATTTGTTGCGTACGGAATTATAATGCACATTTAATTCGCTTGGGGTCTAGTTCCCTTGCATCCTGTCAGAGGAGCAATAATAATAATAATAAAACATGCTCAAAATTTGCATGTTCCTAATAAGTTTCTCTTTTTTTTTACACTGAAAATTACTTCAAAAAGCTGTAAGCCATTTTCAAGAACTGGATGAATAGAAGCTCTAACTTTTTAGCAAACCTGTTTACCTTTTTCATGTCTTTTCTCTAGGACATGGTGAATTTATTTTGTAAAATATAAAAGTATATTTTACAAGTGTTTGGGGTCAGTAATATTTGTCAATATTTTGGAAAGAAGTCACCAATGCTCATTAAGGCTGCATTAATTTCATCCAAACATTATTTTGTAAAATATAAAAGCATATTTTACAAATGTTTGATGTCAGTAATATTTGTAAACATTTTGGAAAGAAGTCACCTATGCTCATTAAGTCTGCATTAAGTTAATAAAAAAATGCAGAAAAAAACCCCAGTGATATTTTGGAATATTGTACAATTATAAATAACCGTTTTCTATTTCAATATATGTAAAAATTTAATTAATTCCTGTGATGACAAAGCTGAATTTTCAGTATCATTACTCCAGTTTTCATGAGTATTTTCAGAGTATTTTTCAAAAAGCCTTCCAATATTCTGATTGGCTGCTCATTTATTATTAGCAAAAAACAAAACAAACAAACAAACAAACATACAACAACAACAAAAACTGTTGCAGTGCTCAATTATTGTATGGAAATGTATTTGTATATGAAATATTGATGCATTTTATTTCAGGAGTCCTTTGTGATTATAAAAGTTAATTTATATTTAACATTTTAAATGTCATTTTTGATCAGTTTAATACATACTTACTGAATAAAAGTATAATTTTATTTTTATTTTACTGACCCCAAACTTTTAAACACAATATAACCATGTCAAAATAGAAGCTGTTTTGATCATTTAAAATATAATATTCTCTCAAAAAAGGAACCTTTAAAGATACAAAAAAAGTCTGTTTATCCCTCATTTCCATCTTTGTGTAGCATAGGCTATATACAGCTGAACATTCATCTTAAGATGTCAGCTTTGTTGATAGAGAGCTGTAAACATGCAGCATGCATATTTTCTTTTCACATCGACTTTTACAAACCAAACTCTGACTGTGACTCTGAAGAGAGGATAAAAAAAGAATGAAATAAGAAAGAAAAAAACAGCTAAAAAAAAAAAATCAATGAGAAGCTGAGTAGAGAAGCTAAAAGAAACAAAAACTGGGAGTAAATCGTTCCAGAATATGCAATAAGATGATTTTTTCTCATCAAAAATCAATAGATACTGACCGCTGCACTGCTTTCTCGTGTCTGGACAGCCTGTGGCTGGTGGTGGGCACTTCCTCCAGGTCATCGTCCAGGTCACAGGCATCAGCGGCCTCTTGTGAGTAGGTGTGTCTCATTACCAGAATGTTCCTGCGGTTGGTTTGGGGAGGAAGCGGCCGCATGGGCTGCGGCGGGAGGTCCGTCAGGATGGCGGCCGTCGCCTCACGGGCGCTCAGGTTGGTGCGGCTGCCCTTGTTGCTGGGCAGCTGCGACGAGCCGCAGTGATGCTCGTGGATGCAGCGCGAGGAGGCGCGCCGGAGCTTGTTGTAGCTCTCAAAGTCCTCGGCCAGCTCGGCCAGGTCTGCAGAGGTGGCCGGCGCGCTGCGGAGAGTGCAGAGTTCGTAATGCGGCGGCTCCTGGAACACCTCCTGGAACATGGTGGTGTCAAAGTCCTCCCGCCTCAGGATGTACTTCTTCCGCGGCTGCTTGATTTGGACGATGACCGATACGACCAGGAGGATCAGTACGATGCAGCATGTAATGCCGATGATGGTGCCGTTGGTGTTGTTGAGGTTGTCCAGGATGTTGGCTTTCCGCTTTTCTGCAAAACACAACAGAAAGCGCAATAAATTATTACCGCAGGCATGCAATGTCATCACGGGTAACCGTCTGTTGAAACTGTTGTATCAAAGAGATTACAAACAGCACACAGAAGTAGTAAATCATTCGAATGGGAGAGCTTTGACATTTATGTAGCACAGAGAGCGTGTAACATCTGCACTGGCTTTGGTTCAACGGAGAGGAGCGTTTGCATTCGGAGGTGCAGAAGTCTTTATGATATGTTTCCACTATTAAATTTGATGTTATTGAACTAAAACCGAAACTAATTATTAAAAAATTATCTGCACATTTTCTTTGTATATATTATTTTTTAATATATTAATTATGTAGTATTATTTACAGTAGCAGTGTAAATAATGTTTTGGTCTGAGGAAAATATTATATAAAGTGCATTGTATTCTAAAGATGACATATTATATGATATATATGATACATGCCATTTCCGTTAAATAATTAGGCTTATATAAAGTTATTTTACTTAAACTAAAACTAATTTTTCAAATATTATCTTTGTATACATACTCTGCACATAATTTTCTTTGTATATATTATTTTGTTTAACTTTGTATTAATTATTTGTAATACTTATTGTATTATTGTTTTTATTTGCTTTTTTATTTCATATTGTTCATCTTGGTTTAGAGAAAATATTAAGTACTGTGTTTAAAGTAGACATTGAATATATGATATATAATACCTAATGTACTGTTTAAATTAAATAATGTGGCTTTTATGGTGTCATTATACTAAAACCAAAGCTAATTATTCAAATCAGAATAATTATACTAATTAATAATAATAAATAATAATACAAATTATTTCATAATATTTACTTTGTATTTTTTTACTTCATATTTCTTACTGTTCATCTTGGACTGGGGAAAATATTAAGCTCTGTATCACAAAGTTGACATTTATTTATATATTTGCTATTATTTTAAATAGTAACATTTCATTTGTATAGTTTTTTTTCTTTTTCTTTTTACTCATCTTTATCACTATTTTAAACTAAATAAAAATATGTGATTAATATTTCAAATCAATCTTTAGAAAGCTAAATGTTTTATAAAATGTATTTTAGTAAATGTGGTAAGAAATGTGTTAAGCAAATTTAATTAATAACTGAAACCTAAATATAAAAAAAAAATAAATTTTTTTCATCTAACACTTTAAATGGACCACCAATCAGATTTTTTATTCAATTAACGTAAGTATTTATTATATCAATTAATTGATGAAATATTGGACAAATATCAAGGATGTTCAAAGTTTCAGGCAAGATATTTTGTTAATAAATGAGCAAAAACAACTTTATGTATTTATTTATTTGTATTTATTTATTTTTTAACAATAACTCTTATCTACTATTAATATATATATATATATATATATATATATATATATATATATATATATATATATATATATATATATATATATATATATATATATATATATATATATATATATATAGTACTAAAACGCCTCGCCCATATCCTCTACAGTGGCTCCCGGCTTCCAACATTCAGTTAATTTAGGACACTTTATTTGAAATATAAGCACAGATATAGCCCAACCGCTCTTAAGAATTGATGCTATGATTCAAACCCAGTCTGAGTCACAGTCATTCACATATACAAATGAATTTCTAGCGGCCAGCTCATTTTTCCCAGCGGCATTACAGTGGTGTATGCAGAGTCAATCAATGAAACCCAGCTAGAGGTTTGAAGGCTTTATAACAAGGTCTTTTTTAACAGTGGAGTGTTTGTAAAACCAGTGAGATATGTATTATTTTGACTAGCTATCAAGCATGAAGAGGACAAACATTAAGACAATGCTTCTCCCCAAGTATTGATTTTCATTTGGAGAAAAATAAAGGCCGACATATCCATGTACATTGAGAGGATACTGAAAAAAAAGGATGATTTACCTTTGCAGTGGTTTTCATCCCAAGGGTAGACACAGTTCTGGATTCCGTTGCACACCAGCGTGTTGTTAATACACATGTTACTGTGGCAGAAGAAAGTATCTGCCTCACAGGGAGCTGATGAGAGGAAAAATAGATAATAGATAATGCTAATGTCATATTACACTTCATTTCTTCCTGTTAATAAGATGCTGTCTATAATCTCACCCTCTGAACACAATTAATCTCATAAATCACACTGGATGTCTATCTGACGGTGTCTGTGAATCAATACAGTTCAAATTTAGAAACCCATTACTCAAACCAAACCAAATCAAATACTGTTGCCTTCTGCTAGGCATGAATTTTAATCCAGCTTTTCAAATATGCATGGAAACAAGTCTGTAGAAGCAGCACAGATATTTTGTAATATTTCTATTAATATTATTCTGCTTTAACCCAAAGAAGGGGTCCATGTAAACATGAAAAGTGAATTCAAATTCTTAAAGGGATAGTTCACCCAAAAATGAAAATTCTGTCATCATTTATTCTCCATAAAGTGACAGGAGCATGAGTTTATTTATTTTGTTGAACACACAAGAAGATCTTTTGAGTAATGTTGGTAACCAAACAGCTGCTGGTAGCCATTGAATTCCATAGTATGGAAATAATAGTCAAAGAATACCAGCAACTGTTTGGTTACAAAACAAAAAACAAAAAAACATACAAGTTAGAAACAACATGAGGGTAAGTAAATGATGACAAAATTGTAATTTATAGGTGAACTATCTCTTTAATACATGTAAAATTTGTTTTTGATAATTTCACAAGTTTCTGCTAATTGCCTATAGATGTACTTAAAGGAACAGTTCACCCAAAAAATTAAATACTGTCGTTAATTACTCACCCTCATGTCATTCCAAATCCATAAAAACTTTGTTCTTCTTTGGAATACAAATTAAGACTGAATTGAAAATTACAGTTCAGCCACTGATGTCACATGGACTATTTCAATGATGTCCTTACTAACTTTCTGGGCCTTGAAAGTGTCAGTTGCATTGCCGTCTATGGAGGGGCAGAAAGCTCTCGGATTTCATCAAAAATATATTAATTTGTGTTCAGAAGATGAACGGAGGTCAAACAGGTTTGGAACAACATGAAGGTGAGTAATTAAAGACATAATTCACATTTTTGGGTGAACCATCCTTTTAAAGCAGGCACAAACTGCAAGTAGTTTAATATTTCCAAAAGTGCTAATAACACTCAAGATCAAGGAAGATGAATCTAATATTAATGTTATATGCTAAAAAATATATTGGGGTGGGTGTTCAGTCTCTTCATTTTGAGTTGAAAAATGAATGAATGTCTCATCATGAAATGATAAATGAGAAAGTATTCATAAAAAGAACCACTCGTAACATTTACAACATTTACACTATCAGCAGACTCAATTAAAGCCAAGGTGACTCTCGAAAGGGGTGGAGCTTCGATCACCACGCATACATAAGTACCTCACACGCCCACCAATGTGTGGCCATTTCCCACATTCCTCACTTGGCATGCTTATTTTGCCGTCTGCAGAAGACATAGATCACCCAGTTGGTACAGAAAACCCCTAAAATAACACAGCTTCAAGGTTGACTGGGTGTACCTTGTGGATTTATTAATGACTGTATTCCTGAGCTGTTCCCAGGTGAGAAATAACACCGTAAATTAGGATGAGTCATCATTCCAGCAGTTCTGTCCTCAGGACTCTCGACTTCACTTTCTGCTTCAGTTTCACTTTCCACCACAAGGAAGCGCTGCAGGCCTGTACTTTTCCTATGTAAGTCACTAAATAAGACTGGACTTTATTTAAAGGTGATTCAACCTCCATAGATTATTCATTTCTTGAGACAGAGTGGCAGAACCAGGATATTTTCAGAGGGGTGGCCAGGGAGGGGTCTGGGGTAGCACAGAAATCTTCATTATTTCAATATAAAAGTGTGTTTGACTATAATGTACCGGACTGTTTTAGTGCCTAAAACACAACTGAGTATGATTAATTTCTACTTATCTCTAATTGAAATATTTGTGAATTAGATCAAGTAATACTGAGTGAATATGACCATTTTAGTATTATTCCTCACCTCCAGGTATTTTAATAAAGGGGCTCACTATAGCTTTATTGCTCAGCTTCTCAAAACTCCCCAAATGCTTGCTCTCCAACATTGCATACTCACTCATGAATGAAACATGCAGATAGTGATAAAAATGTGGAAAAGGAAGGAAGTCAACAGTAGACGTAAATAATAAAATGAGTTATTTTATGCATTTAAATGGTTTCATGTTCACTTTTATTGTGTTCTCGAACTGCAGAATATATTTTAGTACATGCATTTGAGAGACGTTCTTGTGTGCTGCGTATAAATGCACAGTTTGTAGCTTTAATCCCCTTTTTTGGTAATTTCATTACTTAGCTGATGACAGAACTAGGTATGTATGTTCACAGTTAGTTGTGTGGGCTATTTATGATGATGTGATATAGAGCGCGGGCCACATATTTGCGTAATGTTGAAGAGTGTGCGCCGTGAGCACAGTAAAATGGCTGATTAGACAGGAAAGTGTGTTTTACTGACATGTGGTCTATATATATATATGTATATATATATATATGTATATATATATATATATATATATATATATATATATATATATATATATATATATATATACATATATATATATATACATATACATATACATATATATATATATATATATATATATATATATATATATATATATATATGTATATATATATATATATATGTTTGATTACAGATTTTATTTTATTAAAACATTATTTCAATAAAATAGAAAGACAATGTTGTCAATAAAATAACATGATTAAATTTGATAAAAGTAAAAAATAAATTTAAATAAAATAAAATAAAAATAATATATATATATATATATATATATATATATATGTGTGTGTGTGTGTGTGTGTGTGTGTGTGTGTGTATATATATATATATATATATATATATATATATATATATATATATATATAGCAGTGTGTGAATTCATCATTCATCTTAACTCATAATATAGTTCTGTAGTAGGGCAAACACGTTCAGTTTGATTAATTTAAAGGTATTGGGCAAGACACTTTTCAGAGGATGGTGGTTTCCCCGTTCAGCTGCTGAGTCGAGCAAACCAGAGGGAGAGAGGCAGTGCATAAGTAAGTGCCTGAACAAGTTATGCAGGGGTTACCCGGGCAACCGCACATCCTGTGTTCATTCACTGGATAGGGCTGCACAGAGGACACTGGGCTCCTACACAAATCCACCTAACGCCATTCACGAGACTGACGCAGGCGCGCAGCTGCCACTTTCTGTCTCAGACAGAGCAATTTGTGTTTTCTGCACCCTCAAGGGCCTCAGAAAAAAAAAGAAAAAAAGACTCATTCCCTCAACCATTCTTTGCCTGCATGCTTCAGGACATCCGCCGCTCTCTTTAAACACACACTAATGTCCATTAAAGCCCTGCAATCAATCAGAGCAAGTGGATGCTGTAGTCTCAGATTGGGCACAAAATTGCTCATTTGCTATTCCTGACGCCAGGGGTTTTCAAACTTTTCAAAAACAACGACCCTCAAATATGATGACTGCCTTGCAAGAAATAATAATAATAATAAAAAAATATATAAAAAATAAAATGCAAAAATATATTATGGTAACATAAAATAATAAAAATACAAAAATCTACTTTTTCCATACTAAAGAAATAATAATAAAAATAAAAAAATTATATTATATTATATTAAAATAATTATTTTTATTAATATTAATTATATTAGAATCTACATTTTGTTTTTGTTTTGCAGCCCTGATATTTCTTGACTTGCAGTTTGAGAACTAAAAAATGATATTGCAATAAAACTATTGCAATAATGATATACAAAATGATCTGCTTCCAAAATTAAAGAAATTACAAATGTTTTAATACATTTAAATGTAGTTTATATTTTATCAAATTTTTTAAAAATAAAATAGAAAGTAAATGTTGTCGATTGAATAACATGATTAAATTTGGTAAAAGTAAAAAAAAAAAAAAACATGAATAAGAACATGTTAAACAAACTGACAATATGTAAAAATGTTATATTTTATTTAAATAAATATTTTAATCAAATATAAAAAGGAATAGTTCTTATAGTTAAAACCAAATGCTGTCCATAGAATAAAATTTACATTTAATTTTTTTCATTCAAATCAACATTTTTCATTGATATATTAGGTACTGTCCTAATTTCAGTCTCTTAAGTGCACACATTATGGCTTCTGGTTTGGGCATGGCACAATGAGGATGGTGGCATCATTTCCTCTTAATCTTTTACCCATTGGCATGGTGTGATTAGGCTGGGGTTGTTTTTCGGGGCCACTGGGACCAGACAAATGGAGACGGGCCGTCACAGGAACAGCTGTGGGACCATTACAAAGAAAGGCGTTTGATGCCGGCAGTGCGCACTAATGATGAGTGTGCTAAAAGCCCAACATTAAACCCTCATTTTATCATCCTATATCCTCTCTCTCTCTCTCTCAGCACTTCCTCTCATAGCCAGACACTCAATCTTTATTGTTCCTCTCCTTTTCCTCCTTTCTCACAATACTTCATCCACTTTTAGAGCACCCATCCTTCATGTTACTTCTTTTTACTTTCTCTCCTCCTCCATTACGCTTTATAGTGCCTGACTTTGCTAGTGGTGTCACCCGGAGAGAAGCGACCCTTACTGCGCTGGACCACCCAATCAAAGACGCCCGGGTGGCGGGGCATTACCACAGCCCCCATGCTTCCTAGAAAAGGCTCTGTCCCTGCAGAAACAGCTAATCGCTTAAATGAATAATCCTGTGATTCTGTGCATCTGTGGTCTCGCCTGCAGCCCATATGTTTTTATAAAGGCTCTTTAGCAGAAGAAACAGGGGATCAGGTGATCTTTATATTCGACATGGGAAGGTATGCAGCAGATTTTACAATGCTAAAACGTAATGTTCCTGTGCTAAATAAATAACAAAGAGATTATCTGGCTCATTTCGAAAACCTTTTTTTTCCATGACTAAAATGAGACTAGGACGAGACCACACTGACAACACTAACTCTGATTATATCAATATGCCATATCTTTGATGAATAAAGACGAGACTAAAATCCCCCTACAAGAGCTTCTCTCTTAAAGGCATACAGTAGTTTATGCAAACATGAAAATGCTGTCATCATGCCCTCACCCTAATGTTGTTCCAAACCTGTATGAGTTTCTTTCTTCAGTTGGGCATAAAAAATATAATTTGAAGAATGTTGGTGACCAAACAGTTGATGATAGCAATTGACTTCCATATTAAAAAAACAAAAAAACAAAACAAAAAGAAACTTGGAACTATTTATAATATAAACTATTTATTTAAAAGACATATTTTCTGCCATGTGTCTACTTAATCTTCACAACCTGGCAACCATTATCTCTTAAAAAAAAAAAAAAAAAAAAAAAACACTGATGTTCTGAAAATATAATCTCCATTGAGATATTCTAAAGTAATGAAAGTGTTATACAGCAAGTTTGTTATCCTTCACACTGTTGTTTGCTTATTTTTTTATTTTGCAACTAAATCTGCCATTAGGGCCATATAAGATTACATACAAAACAACATAAAACTGTTTATGTAAACACTGAACTTTCCAAATTATATTTGCATATAGGCTATTACAATTTTCTCTTCAGACATCAGTTTCTTGTCACATTCAAATTGGTTGTCATAGTAACGACACTAATTAGTGGAGACTCAGCACATTATTTGCAAATTGACTGTTAGGATAAACATATTGCACATTTTATTATCTGTAATACCATTATAGCCACTGGATGCCTGTAATAGCTCTATGCAACAATCCCTATTTTCTAAGAAATTGTCATCACCATAAATACATTTTTATTCCATTTGGATTTGGATACATGTTTAAATATTATCAGTGGCTACTTTTTGTCTTTCTCTGTGTTTTTTTTAATTGCTTTATCAGTAATTGCATTATTTCAGTCAAATATAAAACCCTTTGTAACCTCAAATTACATATAAAAGCCTGATCAATGGCATAAAAGTAATCAGAATGCAGCTACTTGTTCCTTTGTTACTCATTGATGCTTGAACTTTCTCTATAACACGGCACTCTGCCCTCTATGTGTATGATGCTGCTCCCATTAAGCACTGTTGGAAGTGATTTAATTGATTCAGCATTTTGACACTTCGGTAAGGATGCATTTAATTCGACAAAGCCATTTAATAAAGGGTGCATTTGATCTTGAGAATTTAAAATTTTTACTACACCAAAATTTTTTAATTGGTTGTTTAAGATTGGTTGGGAATATTACACAACACAATGATCCTTGCGATGGCACAAAAATGCATGCTTTATTGCATGTCCAAAAAAAAAAAAATTTAAAAATAGCCTTACCTTGACAAACCCCTGACAGAACCCATTGATCTAATGATGTTGAGTGCTACAAATGCGAACTTTGCTTGCAACAATCTGACAGATGCCTAGAAATGGTTCTGTCTGCCATCAAACATTCTCATTGACGAACTGTAATGAATCCAATTGTGGATCTCAACTTTACTGTTTGGGATTGCGGTTGCTGAATAAATGCACTTATGTAACAAATGCGTCACAATACAAAGTCAGGTTTGGAACAACACAAGGGGGAGTAAATGGTGATAAAAGTTTCATTTTCGGGTGAACTATCCCTTTAAACTTCAGTTTCTGTTGATGGCTGTGTGGGACCACCAGCTCCCAACCTGCATAAACCAGTATAAACCAGTTTAGTCAGCAGGGTTATACAATATTTATAGTGTGTTTGCGGCTCAAATCACTGGCAGGATGTGACCAGCTAAATAGATGGCCTGTTTACCTTTAATGGACACATGGATGAGCTGTTTCCATTTTCCCAGTCCTGCTCGGTTTAGCGTTCTGTCAGGTATGAATGTGTTCGTGCAAATGAGAGTGAGAGAGTGTGTTTTATAAGCCAGTATTCATAAAACAGGGAATGAGTGCTGAAGTTCTCTATAAAAATGTACACAAGGGTGTAAAACCCAACCTTGCTGTGGGGTGAGGTGGGCTTCATGTAAATTGTCAAGAAATGTCTACAGTGTAGGTCTTATTTCAACCCAAAACCAAAGGGGAAATATATTTCTCAGAATTGCATGATATAAACTCAATTGTGAGAAAAAACCCCCCTCAGAATTCTGCAGTTATGAGAACTAAAGTCAGAATTGCAAGATATAAACTCACAATTCACATGACAACTTGAGAATTTCTGTCTTGCAATTCTGACTTTTTAACACAGTTGCCAGTTATTAAGACATAATTGTGACTCACAAATCACAATTCTGAAAACATATCAGTCTTGCATCCCCCTCAAAATGGGATTTTATAACTCACAATTGTGAATTTATATCTCACAATATTGAAAAAAGTCAGAATCACAATTTTCGTATTGTGAGTTTTTATCTTTATATAGAATATTTATGACTTTAAAACTCGCAATTGTGAGCTTATATTAGGCAATTCTGAGAAGAAAGAACAGCAAATTTATGTCTCACAATTCTTAAAAAGTTTGTATCACACAATTATTTTTATTTAGTGACGGAAATGGGCTTCCATAAATTCCACATATTATTTATATCATTGTAATATAATGGTTTGGTCTGGAAATCTTTCTTATTATTACCAATGTTGAAAATATTGGTGCTGCTTAATACTTCTGTGGAAACCATGATATTTTGGTTACCTTTTTTTTTTTTTTTTAAGGATGCATTAAATTGATCAAAAGAAATAGTAGAGATATTTATAACGTTGCAAAAGATTTCTATTAGAAATAACTGCTGTTTTTTTTTCTTCGAATTTTCAATTGAACAAAGTATCCTGAAAAATGTATAATAGTTTCCACAAAACATTGATAATAACAAGAAATATTTATTGAGCACAAAATCAGCATATTAGAATGATTTCTGACAGATCACGCAACAATAAAGACTGGAGTAATGATGCTAAAAATTCAGTTTTTGCCTAACAGGAATGAATAACATTTAAAAAAATATTTAAATCATAAACAATAATTTTATAACAAAACCAGACATAAGTAGCACAGGCATATTTGTAGAAATAGCCATTATACTGTATGGCTCAAAATGATAGATTTTTCTTTTATGCTAAAAATCATTAGGATATTAAATAAAGATCATATTCTATGAAGATATTTTGTAGATTTCCTACCGTAAATATACCAAAACCTAATTTTTGATTAGTAATATGCATTTCAAAGGACTTCATTTGGACAACTTTAAAGGTGCTTTTCTCAGAATTTTGATATTTTTTTTTGCACCCTCAAATTCCAGATTTTCAAATAGCTGTATCTCTGTTTATTTTTTTTCATAGGATTCACACAGCATACAATATAACCTAATAAACACACACGAGGGTTGGATAAGACATCTGTAACAGCAGTGAGTGTGTTTGTGTGTGTGAATAACTTACGCTCTTGGAAGGTAGTGAAGAGTATCCGGAAGCGACTCTTTCGGCTGCCCTCGTCGGCCCACATCCGGACCACGCCCAGCGTGGACACCAGCATGACGTCATTGGCCACCGTGCTGCAGAATTTATTCCTCAGGTCTTCTACTGAGCTGCTGCCATCATACACCGCCACAAAATTACGCTTACACTCGTTGGAGTTCTGCATCTCATAGTCTAGGAAACGCAAGTAGATCTAAGAGAGAGAGACAAACAAAAGAGCGAAACAGACTCTCACTTCCATTGAAAATCTATTACTTCTAACACACTAAGAACTCGATTTCCACAAAGAAAATGGACAGTTCTGTTCGAAATTATCTTTTTTTTTTTTTTTCTTCTTCAGTGGTTTCAATGCCCACATCCCAACTGTCATATCAGTGACATCTAGATTACCTGGTAAACTGTGTTTGCTTTAACAACAGATCTCTGTAGTCAGAAAAAGCCTCAGATTGATGATAATTGCACAGAAAGAGTCCAAAAACAAGAACACAGAAGGTTATGTTTGAAATTCGGCGCATACACAGAAATGATAGGTTTCAAAAAGTTGAGCTCTCAAAGCATGGCAATAAACTACATCCACTCACACCAGCTCCTTTGGGCTCTCTAAAAACCAGAGAGGTGTTAGAGCGGACCATCTGCTCTCTTCTCACTCAATCTAACCCTAATCAAGCTTACTTCACACCTCTCCTCACCCAGACTCCCGTTTTCACCATTTGAAATATTAGAAAATTCGGTCATCATTTATTTACCCTCATGTCTTTCCAAAACCTCCATGGCTTTCTTCATTGCAAAACAAAAGGTGAATTTTTGAAGAAAAAATTATAAAAATAAATAATAATAAAGCAATGATATACTGGCCACTTTTTAAATATAAGGACAGGAAATGAAGATTTTTGCTGTCAACTTGAGTCCAAAACGATAGAAAAAAGGTATTAGAAATGTTCTATGATTTGTACACCATATTCCAATACCAATTAAAGTATTTTTTAAATGCATTATGAACATTGTGCGCTTGTAATTTTTTATCTAAATGTCATAAGTTGACCTTAATCATTTTGTCCTCAAAACCATGTCCTTTTCTTATAGTCCACTGAAGGCTCACATTTAGATGCCTGCATCCAATCAATAACCGATTCATATGATATAACCAAGTCCCTGTCCTACATTTTCTTTTTTAATAATAATGTAAATGCATCACAATACAGAAGAAAATATCTGATGCTATTTCTTTTACATCGTGACATTAAGGTATATAATAACTTTTTGTGAGGAACAGACCAAAATTCATGAATAGGAGTAGCAAAGTCAGCATGAAATGGAAGATCTTTTCAATGAACTAAAAGCTTTTATGATATTTTTATGATTGCATCTTTTTTGTAGCTTTAAAACTTCCATCTCCAAATCACTGGAGACCATTCTTCAAAATGACTATTTGTGTTCCATTGAAAGTCAGTCAAACAATTTTGGTTTGACATCAGGGTGAATCATTTTTAATTTTGAGTTGTACTTTTCCTACAAATACACTGCTAGAATGACCCTCATCATCATAAACCAAGTAACACTATTTGACAGATCTGACAGAATCAAAACGTCCAAATTAGCCCAGAGTGTTCTTCTCCCAGCGGTTGGAGTTGAGGTGATTTTACATTTCATGGTCACTTGGTGTTGCATTATGACAAGTAAATAAAGCATCCCAATTCAACCAGTGAGCAAAGGCTAGTTTGCATTTAGTTCAGCACATTTCCACTGTTATAGGGGAGCGATCAGTGTGCCATTCCAGCAATGTTGGTCGGTTTGTCCTTGTCTCTCCACAATATGCTCACATCTACAATATAAGTAATGAACTAGTGACACCGTAGTCTTTCTGGCATGCTGTGGTGTATATCTCTCATCATCAGCAAAACAGGGAGCATCACTTATACCCA
The DNA here is from genome assembly GCF_023724105.1 of Carassius gibelio. Classification (NCBI taxonomy): domain Eukaryota; kingdom Metazoa; phylum Chordata; class Actinopteri; order Cypriniformes; family Cyprinidae; genus Carassius; species Carassius gibelio. The sequence continues at coordinate 12,606,743 of NC_068419.1, forward strand.
CACTGTACATAAAACCCCACTTAATGAACCACATCTATAGACAAATGAAACATACAGTACGAGGCTTTCCATTTCCCTCAGATAATCACATGGAGATGATAGGAGACTCGCTACAGTATGTACCAGCTTGTTAAAACTTGTTAGGCACAATTTACTAGGAGGATTATAAGGAATGTGCGAGATGGTGATTAGACAGAAATTATTATATAAGGAATTAAGGAACGATCGGTTATTAAGACAGGCTTTCCTAATAATCTAACAACCTTAGGGCAGCTGAAAGCAAAATCCAGAAACTGTTCCTGAAAGTACATCCACTGACAGCTGAGTGGTCAATCGCTAACGCTGCCTATAAACCCTAAGGTCGAAGAATATATAATGTGACAAAATAAAATATTTAATCAAAAGATTCGGGCTGGCCTTATATTACAACGTCTTATCTTTGCACTCTAATTAGTGGTGCTTGCTATTACTCTTCATTTTTATATTTTCCACCAAAAATTTGAGACATATCTCATTCAACACCAACTCTGCTACAAACAGAAAAAAGTGATCAGACACACGGTTTCCACAAAACAAAACAAAACAAAACAAAACAAAACAAAACAAAACAAAACAAAACAAAACAAAACAAAACAAAACAAAACAAAACACACATGCAACAACAACAACAACAACAACAAAAACTAACAAGAAACATTTGAAGAACTGTATACAATTTTTAACTTTAAACCTATTTTATTGTTTTATTAAATACTAATAAAATAGTAATAGAGCACCCCAACACTGTATCTGTATCAGTATCAATATGAATAATTTTCTCTGACTGTACCTATAGTATTTAATAAAAATAGTCAATTCATCTTGATTTATCATCAGCCTTTAGAAAATATTTACTGTAAAATATCTAATGAATGATCAAAAATGTGTAGATGAAATGAAAACTCACATTTCTTCAGGGAATGTAAAAATGCAGCATGTAAAAAATGTAATAACTGTATCTTGTCCCACTGAAAGCCAAAAAAAGAGGATCCCGACTACTTTACCTGACCTTAGACATTGTGAATCAGTGAAAATTATTATGAATAGAAACCTCCTTCGCCCCTCCATTTGAAACAAGCCCCTCCAGACTCCAGAAGCCGGCTTGACTCTTCAAATACACTCTAATTACCCAGCAGAGTTATTGTATTTCAATAAATCAGCTTTTTTCCCCTTCTACCGCTCCTCTGGAATAAATTAGTCGGGGCTGCCCGACATCGAGACGTCAACCTCTGCCCAGTTGGGGACTGCTGTCTCTTCAGGGCATGTGGATGTGTTTGAGGTGCTGTTCACATCCCCCTCTGTGCTGACTTATTTGTAGCCTGCATCCACTGATGTTCCCAGCAGAGCAGAGAGACAAATCAGAAACGGTTGCAGCTCAGAATTTCTCATTTTGGGATAAATTGCTGCAAACAAAACAATGATGTAATAGACCCTGCCCCCTTTTCTTTTCATATCAGACAGTAAATCAAATAAGAAACAGCAAGATGAGATGTACATGTCTGGGAGGTTATACGCTTGTGGACTTAATTGGATGAGATATATGAAGGCCTGTGAGAGATGTGGCGAGGAAAGCCATTTGAGCAACAGTAGCTGGTGTCTAGAGGAAGGCATGGCGCTTTCGCCGCCATCTGCGCTTCCAACAATCATTCCTGTGAGATTTCAGGGCCAGATAAACATGACACTGATTCGGAACTGCTACAGAAAATCATTTCAGTGAAACAGAGAATATAACACTTGTTTGGAGACCACATATGCACATTATGATAAGAACAGCTGGACAAAAGTCATTTTAAGGCCAGCTGGTTCACTCATAGGGATGCAATAAGTATATCTATAAGGCATACAATAAGTAGCTTGGTTAATATATTATAATAGAGCTCCCCAATATTGTGTATCAATATTAATAATTTCTGTATAAATACTGGTATATCACGCAACACTCTGTGAAGTAGCTGGAGGAGGAAAGGTCTTCATAATTAGCGTTGTATACAAATTTACACAAACACAATCATGAGTCTCAGCACTGAAATTCTCCTTTGAGCAGTGCTGGTGGATGATAAAAATGCTTGAATAGCTGTGTGAAACTAATCGCTGTGAAAAGGACAAGGGCATATGCTTTTGATTTGTGCCTTTGGAAGGACATCAGATAGAACAACAATCAATTTCTGAAGCAGTAAATCACATTAAACACAAATATTATCACCGAGCCATGGCATAATACAGATTTTTGCTCTCCAGTCAACACTATCGCTATCTAAAGATATACAGGAAACAGAGGCAATTTATTGTGTTTAGTCATATGATTGGTTCCACAGGTAACCTAATAACTCCAAGCAAATCCATCTGTTACAGCTAAAACGTTTTAGTTTTTATGCTAAAATACTTTCTTCTTTCCTGTCTAACATGCGGGGACCATTAAAAAGAAAGAAAGAAGGAAATAAAGAAACAGTTTTATTTAGCAAAGACAAATAAATTCAGAAAAAGAGACAAAAAATGTATCGTGGTTTCCACAAAAATATTAAGCAGCGTTACTGTTGATACGAAGAACATGGACGATATTAAGAAATGTTTACTGAGCCCCAAGGCATATTAGAATAACTTCTAAAGACAGGTGTGTAATGACTGCTGAAAATATTTAAAATATTGCAAACTATAAAATACACTGTGTTACTGTAATAGTGCTTTGAGTATGAGAAAGGTGGATTAATAAAAAAAAAAAAAATATATTATTATCAAAACATGAAACAGTCATTTTAAATCATAATAATAGTTCACAATATTACAGTTTTTACTGTATTTATGATGAAATAACTGCAGCCTTAACGAGGATAATGTTTTTCAAAAACATTTAAAGATCTCCAACCCAATTTTTTTTTACATAGTGTATATATACAATCAGTTGCATGGGACAATGGTCAGTTATACAGTTTAGAATATTAAAAAATAAAGTTGTGGCCTAATGGTTAGAGAGTCGGATTCGCAATCTACAGATTGTGAGTTCGAGATTTGATCCAGCAGGAATTGTAGGTGTGGGGAGTAAATGTACAGCGCTCTCTCTACCCTCAATACCGTTACTGAGGTGCTCTTGAGCAAGGCACCAAAGCCCCAACTGCTCCCCGGGCGCCGCAGCATAAATGGCTGCACACTGCTCCGGGTGTGTGTTCACGGTGTGTGTGTGTCCAGTGCTGTGTGTGTGCACTTTGCATGGGTTAAATGCAGAGCACGGATTCCGAGTATGAGCCACCATACTTAGTTGTATGTCAGGTCACTTTCACATATGTCATGTCACTTATACAAGAATATGTGGCTGCTAAGGGTGGGCGATGTGACCAAAATCTTATATCACGATATGTGTAATTTAATTTTACAGTAATGATATATATCACAACATAGTTATTTTTGCTTTAAATAAGGTCTCCACAAAATCTAAAAAATTATAATAATTCTGTCAATATCGCTTTAGCCTAAAAAACTAAACAAACAAACAAATGAACAACAAACAAAACAGAACTCAAGTTCACCGAAGACAAGAAAACAGACGGTGATAAAATAAGAATATGGAACTCATTAAAAGCAATAGGACAAAAACAACAACAACAACAACATTAGAACAAATAAATAAAGTAATCAAATGTATAAAGCACAGCATACTGTGTGAATTAAACACATATATTTCTTCTTATTAAAGTTACAAAAGTGATTTATTCAAGAACAGTGAGAGATTTTCTGTTGTTTGAATAAACTAAATGACATATAGCAGAAATATTAGAATGCTGTCACTTTAAGAGCTGCCCAGATCCATTTTACTGTTACACGTTTTCTTTCTCAGCTGTTTGCTTTCACTTATTACCAAAATTACTGTGGATACAGTGTAATGAGTATATTTGCAAAGTCGGGCATTTTGACATATAGAAGTGTGTGTGTATTTAATAGTTCAAGGCCTGTAAAGAGACAAAAAGAGCTCTCTGAGCATATTTATGTGCACAAGCCTCTTCAACAGTGCTTAGAAACAACCTCTCAAACATCGTGCGAATATAGCAAAATTAGATCTCTAGCAATCAGAATAAAGTCCACTTCAAGACAGCTATACAATAAATTATCCTAATGAGGGTGCGTTTATTTTATCCCATATGGAACAAAAAGTAATAAAAGGGAAAAAATGAGCAGTCAGAGTTTTTATTTTTATTTTACTGCACGACTAAATGGAAAAAGAGAAAAGAGAGCATTAGCCAGTATTTTGCACAGGTATAAATAATGCAACCAGACAGCTGTAAACTGCTTCCTGACAACAGTGCTTCAATTAAAAAACAAATCTGACCCCAAATAAACAACTGTCTGACCTTTTCCACATCGACACATTCTCTTCGATTCTCATCTGCTATAAAAACAATGGTAGCTTTTTGAGAGTTCATTCTGCAATATATCACACAACGAAAAGCTGCCACATTTTTATCCTCGACAGAATTCCACCTAACCGTATACATATCCGCCCCGAGATGTTTTTGCAATGGCCACATAATGCAAACGACTGCAAAACATGAAGCCAAACACTGAAGCGTGTTAGGTGGTAAGTGCACAGCTTGAGGCAGACAAAAGCTGTCGTATGTCAAAAACATGGCAGGCTGGGTAACAGAACGATAACAGGGAAATAACTTGGGTGTTATTAGACAGGGCTGGGGAAGTTGGGACAGGGGCTGACTGCGGGGGACTGACCTTGGATCGAGGAGGGGCACGGATGTACCAATTGCAGTCCACTGCCTCAGTCTGCAAGGCTTTGCCGTCTTTGGTGATCTGCTGCGATTCAATGATGCCTTCAGGTCCTCCCATCTCGAATTCACAAACTGCAGTAGGGGCGACATAAGAAGACAAATTACAAAAAATGGAAAGCCATTAGATGTATTCATATGAAGGATGCTTATCGACAAATGAATAATACCCACAGGGAAGAGGTTTTGGGACTCCTACGTCTTTAAAGTCGGGATCTGAAAAAAGCAATTAAATAGGATATAAAAACAGACTTCATTCAGATAACCAATATCCATAAATATTATGGTGTATTACATCAACTAAACCATTCGAGGTACAATATAAATGTACATTGAGAAGATATGTCAGCTATTGTTTAATAGCCTCAACAAATTTTTTAAATCTTGCTTTTGATTTTTCAAAAATGCTGCAGTTTGCAGTTTGAAGTGCATTCTTTCAAAGTGACATGAACAGGAAGAAAGCATTCAATAAACAGTATTATCATTTAAATCTCTGTAGAGGCTTCAGGCTTGTGAAGAAAATGTAGATGTGTTTGGCAAGCTGTATAAAGGCCTATAAGGGGTTTGGGACCCACCTATGGTGAAAACTTTGAGGACAAATGATGAGAGAAGGATTTAAAAGAAAATTAGAAAGTGTTTGTTTGCATTCCTTCATCACATTCATTGATTCTGTCATAGTGTTCATGTAGCTCAAGCTCAAGGTTGGGGGTTCGATTCCCCGGGAACACATGATAGGTAAAAATTGATAGCCTGAATGCACTGTAAGTCACTTTGGATAAAAGCGTCTGCTAAATGCATACATTTAATTTTAATTTAATTTAATTTGATTCTACCAAAGTTAATGGACATGCGTATCCCAAACTTTAATTTAGAATACCACAAAACTCCAGATTATTCATCACTATCCAATATCCATGAAATACCACCGTAGTCATCTTCTTTACCATTTTTGTGGTTCAAAAATGAATATTCATTATCGCCACCTACTGGGCTGGAGTGTGAATCTTACTAAAAGTGTGCTGCAGGAGTGAGTTCCAAAACACAGAAACAAGTAAGCATTTTAGCACTTCCAATTTCACCTTCAAAAAAATCTATGGGTTTTTGGTTAAATGCCTGAAATAAGGTGTGTGGCTCAAGATTTTTTTTATTATATATTATATATTTGTTTTATTCTACAACATAAAATACATCAGTAATAACTTTATTATTAGTAAACAACTTTTTAAAGCTTTTATGTTTCAGGAAAAAGGTGGTTGTTACAAATATATTTATTTATTTTATTTATTAATGCAAAAAAAAAAAAAAACTGAAAAATCCTATTGGATTTTTATAAAGAGAACCAGAGTTGGCATTCAACAATCAACATCACTGCTTCACATAAAAGCTCTACTTCGGCAAAAATAATTACAATATTGTAAATTGTATTGTTCATCCTTAAATATCTTTAAAGAACATTTCAGACATAAACCTGCTGTGAAGCATTATGTAACAGTACTTTCAATGATGTCTCCTCTGCACCCAATTTTTCTCAATTCTTCTCTGAATAGAATTTTCATTTTCAAATGCTCTCAGTCTCTGTGGATCCATAATTTATTGCAAATACCAGACTCAATTCAACAATAGCGGCTAAGAACAGAATGCCTAATGTTCAAGATATTGTCTTCAACAATACAGTCTCATCTAGCCAAACTAAAAAAAAAAAATAAAAACACTCCAGCTTATTCTGATCAGAAATCATCCACTTAAGGAAGAGATTGTCTGAGTGACACGTAATGTGACCAATAACTCATTTTGTTTGTTTAAGTACCATTTAAGATTGTACTGTATTTCACCATTATAATAAACTGGATCCATGAGCGTTGTAGAAAAATGAAAGGATCCATCCATCCTTTTGACAATCCAAAAATATTAACTGATTATTTCACTGGCATATGTTTGAAAACAATGCAAAAAATGCTAGGCCTTGGAATAATGCCAATTTTGGTGCAATAATGCCATTCAGTGAATGGCCTGTGGGTTTGCTTTCTGCCAAAATCCTTTTTTTTTTTGTCTAAGCCCTACTCTTCAAACTAACATAAATGAACATATTCTATCAGAAGTAGCTTTGTGCTACACAGAACTAATAGGTGGGCAGTTTAATTACTCTAACCCCTCTATGATTAGATTGGCTTATATTTAGTATGGGTGATATTTCGCTCTGTGATCCCCCATTCACTCTGACATTCATACATGGACAGAGACGGTGGCATTTCCAGAACTAAATCTTATTGAAGATGACTTCTCTTGGAAAATACACACACACACACATACAAATATGAGTCTGAACCCCTTCAGAGAGGACTGGATTGTACCTCAGTTCCCTTTAAAGGAGAGACTGATTGATTTGTGGATTGATCTGGTGTAAACGGCTGATTTATTTCTCTGTCATTTCACCCTCCCGTGAGCACTTATGTGGGTCACTGTGTGTGTGATCGCAGAGGACACCCATCACTATTATGACATATTCACTCCTATTTTGGAACACAGACACGTGGCTCCTGGCAGTATGAGACTGTAGGTTATAAAGCAAGACATTTAAGCCACACTTCTGTAGCATTAGCTCAAGTTATAATAAATAATCAACTAATAATCAATTAATAATGTTAGTGAATATTTCTTACGGCAAAAACAACTGCAATTTAGTTGCACAACCATTATATCATACCTTTAAAACATCTTTATAAATGATCTCTGTTGTGTTTGGCTAATCTTCATGTGATTAGACAGGATCTTTTTTTTAGAGAAAAAAACTTTACAGCGGTTCAAATATATCTGATATCTTACAAAGATGGACCAAAGTGGACATCGTTAGACAGGTTGTGAACCCTGTTTTGATTTCAGACAGCTGAATATAACTTTCAAAAAAGTCCAGGACAAAGCTGCTTAGCAACAAGAGCAATTCTCTGTAGGCTAGACCGTCTCAATTAATAACACTCAGTTAGACCTTTGTGGACTTCAAAGTCTGGATCCTTTTAAGGATGCAGCCCCTGAATTGGGATGCAGCTACAGTCATTGTCACGATGGTTATAGATGGTATTTACAGTTTTGCATAAACTGAAATGGAGATTGCTACTGGTTTATAAAATAAGTATCAAAGCCCCTTTTAATGAAAGCCAGGTCAATCTGCACCCATATTTGCAATGCTTCCAGGCATCTATTTTGGCTATGCAAAACCTTTATCCACTACAGTGGGGAAATAATGAAAACAATTCTGTCTCTTTTGGTGTGTTCAAGTCATGTTGATCATCATATTTATGAGTTAAATGCACATGAATGCCACCACAAAGTCGAATGCCACCACAAAGTCGGGAGTTCTGACTTTTTTTAAGCAACGATCTGTACATGTTGGGGGCATGTCAACGAGAAACATGCTGGAATTAATGGATGCAACAATATTCAACAATACTAAGCAGTGACATAGATGGATAAATTAGAATGTATATAATTCTAATAAATTTTACTGAAAATGGAATTTACTTTTAGTCCACAAAATAAAATTTTCATTGATAAGAAAGAACACAATCAGGGAAAATATTCAAACATTTTCGAAATAAATTTAAACCTATATATATTTAAGAATAACAACATGTTAAAAATTGTAAAAATTTGAACTCCTGATATATTTTTCATAATGAGCACACTATCCCATTGCAGTAAAATTGTCACACTTTAGTTATTCATTGCCCAAGTTTTAGATGGAAATAGAAAATTTTAGAAACCAGCATGTGCTGTAACTTCTTTCATTTTTGTAGAAGCATAGTTTTGACGATGACTGGATTATTGGTGACCATGGACCACAAAACCAGTCATTAGGATCAACTTTTTAAAACTGAGATATATACATCTTCTCAGCTTTCCATTGATGTATGGTTTGTTAGGATAGGACAATATTTGGCCGAGATACAACTATTTGAATATCTGGAATCTGAGGGTGCAAAAAAAAAAAAAAAAAACTAAATATTGAGAAAACTGTCTTTAAAGTTTCCCAAATGAAGTTTTATTGCAATGCATATTACAAATCAAAAATTCAGTTTTGATATATTTACAGTAAGAAATTTACAAAATGTCTTAATGGAACATGATCTTTACCTAAGGTTCTAATGATTTTTGGCATAAAAGAAAAATCTTACATTTTCACCCATACAATGTATTGTTGGCTATTGCTACAAATATACCATTTGCAATAATCATATTTAACTAGACTTTTCCCCTCACATTTGCCATGTTGTCTTTGTTCTCATTGATTAAAACAACAACAGCAACAAAATACTTGTCACATTTTTGTCAGTAATTAACCCTGTGTGAACAAATCAAGAATTGGACCAATACACTGCCTGCGTGAATGAAGCCAGTGTCTTCAACTCTATCCAAGCATTCTCAAGATGAATCCATAGAAATTCAAAGACATTTAATCTGTAGCAATATAGCGATCAGCTAAAACAACATTAAGGAAATAACCTGCATCCTTGTTTTATTGTAGTAACCAACTGTTACTCTCCTGCTCTCAGTTTAATCAAAGGTAGCTGCCACCTTCTATTTCGGTTTCCACTGATGATGTGGATCCTTTCTCTTACTGAGGGAGGGAAAGAACGGCTGCTTGAGTGGAGGAATGTTATCTGATTGTGCTTGTGTGTCATTCTCCCCATCCTTTATCTGATAATCTCCTATAAGAGAAGCACCAACACTGTTTACCCACCCACAGCGTAAGCGGCACGAGCCATAGAAAAGCCACTCTCCCCTGCAGATGCGCCGCTGTAGAGCTGAGAACAGGCTTCTCTCCATTCAATTCCCATTTGCCAGAGATCTGACGCCTATTTGAGAGTAAACCTGGGGCAACAGGCTGTCAATCAACATGAGAGAGAATGTGCCTGCTTCCAAACACAGCCAAGATTTATGAACGCTGTAGATCAGTTAGAATATTACCACTTTAAGAATCAATAAGGCATAAGCAATAAAGTATATGTATGTGTGTGAAGCAATGGAAGCAAAAGCAATGCACTACTATACTTGTGGGTAGATATGGACGGAAAATTCAGAGTGGCAGAAAGTTAATGAAACAATAACCTTCAGGTCAAGAGAGCTGGTTGCAGGACTGATTTATGATTTAGATTTGGCATCACTTAACCCACGAGGTCCAGCAAAACCCCATTGGATCAGTCGTCAGGCACAGTACTGTGATAATACAGGATCCCTCTAAAGGTTATCTTAGGCATCTTTTAGTATGAAGAGTGGAAGAAAAGACACTTGTTTTGATGACAATGACAATAAATATGTAAAAAGGATATACAGTAGGCCTTCTTCCACTTCAGTATCTGTACAGCGAATAAGTTGTCTAAACAATACAGGTAAAAAAAAAAAAAATAAAATAAATAATAATAACAGAGAAATACGTAGATGCCACATTTGACCTCTCCAGACACATCAATACATCTAACGACACAACATTATAACACAACATTACGCAGCATTTGATTGTAAAAACCACTGAGAAGAAATAAGATAGCCATTAACAGGCGAGAAAATTTGTTGTTTTGTGTCCGTTTGTATTTATTTAAATAAACATAACCAACAAGGTCCCACTTTATATTAGGTGGCCTTAACTGCTATGTACTTACATAAAAAAATAAGTACAACGTACTTATTGTGTTCATATTTTATTGTAAAACACTTTTTCTGCTATTGAGGTGGGATAGGAGTAAGGTTAGGGAGAGGGTTGGAGGTATGGTTAAGTTTAAGGGTGGGTTAAGGTGTAAAGTATGGGTCAACAGTGTAATTATAAATGTAATTACAGAAATTAAATACAGATGTAATTACATGTAGTTTTTTTTTCTAAATATAAGTACAATGTAAAAACATGTATGTACACAATAAGTACATTGTACTAAATTATTAATTAAAATTTAAGTACATAGTAGTTAAGGCCACTTAATATAAAGTGGGTCCCCAACCAACATCAGAGCTCAAATTAGACCATTTTCAAAGTGTTCAAGTGCTCCCAGAAGGATTTGTGATCAAAAATGCATCAGATAATGGAACAATAACTGTTTATCAAAAATGCACTGTAAATGAAAAACAAGTCTGATGTGACTTTATACAACATAAACGCACAGTAAAAATATAGCCACATTACTACACTTCCAAACCCATGTACACAACCACATATACTATTGTCATGATTTACTAGGGATTTGCACACCCAACATAAATCCTGCAAATATTTTTCACAGTTATAAAGCACTGTGAGAGGACAATATGGAAGCTGTAAATCCTCCAACACTGAAACCATGACCTCTGTAAACAACGTCCTCAGTATCCTAAGCAGGCATAATCTGGCTAAGAGGAAGGAGTATTATAAAGCATATTATATACTGTAGCCTCATCTGTCATCAATGGAAGCGTGTGTGTTTGTGTATATATGTGTATGCATGCAGAGAATACTTCCGGATTCCCTCAGTGCTTGAGTGCAGACTTGGTTTGTAAACCAAGGCTTAGACTATAATCTTTTGAAGCTTACAGTATTTACCCATAACAACCTAGAGGAGATTTATATTTCTTCAGCCTCGGAAATTGTGCCTGCCAGGAGAGCCGTGAACTGTGTGAGGAAGCAAGTCTCATAATAATACAAAACATAAATGTAACGCTCAGTCTATGTAATATTAAAGACTTTTCAAATGCTTACAGTACGTTTAAGTCTTTCTGGGAAGTTTGTATTTATGTGTGGTAATCAGGTGCATTTAAGACACTTTGGTCAAACCTTTTCTAATTTCTAAATTTTTAACTCTACTTTTACAAAATGATTAATAAAGTATGTGCATTAGGTGTGTTTTTACTTTTAATTTATGAAGTTGCTGTAAATTAATTGTAATATATTATATAGTAATTGTACAGTACCATGATCATTTTATATGCATTATTTAAACAATATTAATGCAAACATTTACACAGACAAATACAAGCATATCCTTCCAAAACACATTTTAAAGGGGTACAGATTAATAAACAACAACAACAAAAATGTTATACAAATAACACAGTACTACTGTCATTTTTAAAAATATATATTTTTATCGTAAGTGGAAAATACTATAAATAAAGTAATTTATTTATTTTTATCATATTATAAATGATATATTTAGACAGATGCCATGTGTTTGACGTGTTTTCTCACTGACACACTCTTAAAGAAAATTCCATTGTCAGGGTTGTGAACTTTAGTCTTTCTGAAACATATGCCTGCCTGCTCTGTTTCCATTGTGTTTTGCTTCGCTCCCCGTGACCTAAGTTTTTCTTGGTTGCCCTGATTAGTTCATTTCTGTTCACCTGTGTTCATTCTATTATGTCATTAGTCTTTCTCTTGCGTTTGTGTAAATTCTCCTGGTTGTGCTACCCCAGCTCCTCGATTCCTAGTGTTTGCTTTGTGGATCATAATAAAAAAAAACGGACCCACTTTATATTAAGTGGCCTTAACTACTATGTACTTACATTTTAATTAATAATTTAGTACAATGTACTTATTGCGTACATACATGTTTTTACATTGTACTTATATATAAAAAAACCCTACATGCAATTACATCTGTATTTAATTTCTGTAATTACATTTATAATTACACTGTTGACCCATACTTTACACCTTAACCCACCCTTAAACTTACCCATACCTCCAACCCTCTCCCTAACCTTACCCCTATCCCATCTCAATAGCAACAAAAGTGTTTTACAATACAATATGAACACAATAAGTACATTGTACTTATTTTTTTATGTAAGTTTTATGTAAAAAAAAATTTTTTATTCACTTATTTAATTTCTCTCCCATCTCCTTGAATTAATCTGCCAACCGTCCAACTCCTTTACTTGGAGCAGAAGGACCATTTGCTGGAGCACCATACCAGGAATTTTTTTTTAGATCTGGCATGCCTTACCCACTTCCTTGACCACTCACCTGGACTGGTGTTTGAAAAGATGCAAAGCAAGCGGTCAAGGAAGTGTGTAAGGCATGCCAGATCTAAAAAGTCCACGCCTCCCAGCGAACAGTTCCAAAAGAGGATTTCGCCGCATTTGTGTAGTGGGTGCTGGTGAACAACGGATCTTTATGCACTGTCTGCTCCGCTAAGGAGGATTTCACCAGCCTCACTCCAAACCCAGAGACCAGCCAGCCATCATCCCACTGCATAGAGCAACGCATAAACCCGCAACTGAGCCAATCATCGCCCCTAGGGCCTGAGCCTCAAGAATCGCTTGACCGTGTGCGTGAGCCGTGAACATTGCTCGTCCCCAAGGGAGTACTGGTGGAGATCGAGGGCTTGGAAGGAAGCTGAGTGCGAGTTACAACTGGTTTCTGGACATTATGAGGAACTGATGTACATTTTTTTATTGAATTAACTGAATTAACAGACTGAATTAACAGACTGGTTTGGGGAGGTAATACCCAGTGCTCCTGCTCTTATGTCTCCTGTGTCTCCACTGGTTCCACCTTGCCCTGAATCTCCTGTGTCTCTGCTGGATCCTCTCAGCTCCTGCTCTCCTGTGTTCCCTCCCAGCTTCCCTCTCACACCTCCTCTAATGCCAGCCAGTTCCTCTCGGCTGGTGCCTGTCAGCCTCTCAGCTCACCCTCAGTCAGCACCATCTGGGCACTCAGATCTGCCTAGGAACTTCCAGTCTTCAGCTCTGCCTAGGTGTGAGGATCTCCTATCTCAGCCTATCACATTTAGAGTCTTGGACTCCACCCTGGTCCTTTGACCAATTGGCTCAGCCTTGGCTCCTAGCTCCCTCGTTTCCACTGTGGCCTGTCATCCAACTGGCTCCACCGGGCTACCTTATCCATCCAGCTCTGCCTTGTTCAGTCATTGACCATCCACCACTCCTCTGGCTTCTTCTGGCTCTATTAGGCTCTTCCTTCCCTCTGGCTCCTCCTTCATCCTCAGTCATTCTGGCTCCACCGCGGTCTTCCAGATCCCTGCTTCTGCCTCAGTTGCCTGAGCCTTCAGCTCCGCCTTGACCTTCTGGATCCTCTGTGTCGCACTGGCTCTTCGTTTGCTCGGGTCCACCTATGTCTCCACCTCCAGTGGCTCAGTCTCCATCAATTGGCCCCCTGGTATTTTTTGGCCCCTTCTTCACCACAGCTCCTCCAGCCATCGACACCACACTGGGCTGCTATCTTGGCTGGCCTTTGGATCTCCATCTGGCTCCTCCTGCTCTAGGCTCCTTCCTGGCTCCTCACTCCTTGTACTCCACCCTGGCCTTATAGCCTTCCCATTGCTTGCCCCTTGCCTGCCCCACGCTCACCTCCTGAACCCCCACCCTACCTCCTATGTTGGATTGTTGGATTGATCTCTGTTAGTAGAAGAACTGTCAGGGTTTTGAACTTTAGTTTTGCATTTCTGTAACATGTCTCCCTGTTCTGTGCTTCCATCGTGTTCTGTCAGGGTTATGAACTGGCAGGGTTATGAACATCAATGCAATTATAAATCAGATTATCATTATGTTGTCAGAGGGGATATGAAGCATAGGCTGTTTAATTTGCTAGCAGCTGGCTAGTTAATGTTAACTGATTATAAAGATTGACTATTTGTTTTTTGTTTTAACACAAGTTCAACCATCATTTGGCTGCAAGATACTAAGGCAGACTGCGCAATACCTGTGGAGTCAAAGGGGAAAACAAAGCAAGAATGTAGTAACTTCACTTTTAGTAACACACGTGCCTAGGTATTAGCTTGGATTTTTGCAGTTACTGCAGTTTTGACACTCAAAATTGAACCAGGACACTTTGTCACAAGACAGAACAGATGTCACAAAGCCCATTTTAGGACTCAGTTTTGACCAGATGTGTAGTTACTGTGCTTTGTCTTTGGATGGCAGCGTCTATTCAGCTTAACTCATAAATATATAATCTTTCTGACATGATCTGACACCATCACTGGTTGACTGACATTAATTTCCATGGATAAATAAATATTGAGAGCATCAGCGCAGCATCCTGCTGTCTTTAAAGTAAACTGACATGCGTGATACTTGGCAGACATTCAAACATCATCTCACACCCAAAAGACTACATACAAGAGTGTATAAATTACTTTTAATTTCAGGGTGTTCATAATGATGGTTATGAGAGCTCTCTGTGTCCCTGAATGCCCCAATAAGCAAATCCAGCTGATCCAGTTGTGGAACTGCTCCTTGAAAGATTCCATTTCCCTCCAGCCTCATTTCCGTTTTGCTGCTTCCAGGTGACATTTAAATAAGCAACTGATTAATATCTTCCAAAGTGCTAAATTGGAAGATCAAACTAATGAATGATTCCAATTAATCAGCCAATCCCCAGCTGGAGGCGGAACCACATGCTCTCTGCTCTGCCAGTTTCATGCTCCACTCTCTTATCGGAGTTACCTGATGGCACATGCTGCAACCTGCCACTTAAATGCAAGCATGAACACATAAACAAATGAGGCTCTCTCACACAGAGGCATTCAGAACAGCATACTGGAACATTATTCTTACTGCTCTTGTTGTGTATAGTATGTTTTTGAGTATTGAATTTTTCAGCACAGAATACCATGATGACCTATGACATTTCCCAAACTATCTACAGCAGAGAATGACATATTCTGCAATGCAATGTGCTTGGTTTGACCTTCTATTTCTAGTTTCCAGTTTTAGAGCTCTTTTTAGATTCATTATTTGATTACACTAGCTACATTTTGTAAAACAAAATCTATTTTTATTTAGAAAAACATCAAAGCAGTTTTTCTTTTATTTAGAAAAACATCTACATAAAATACATTTAGATTTTTTTTAATGTTCCATACACTTATTATATTATTGTCTATTTAAAATATAATTTACATACATTTGTTATAACCAAAATTAAATTAGTACCTATAGCATAATTTTCCACATGCTTTACATTATCATTGCTGCTCTATGCCCCGCCTTTCTGAAACATATAGTTTTTTACAAAGCTCATCATTCTGTGCTGGTGTGCTCTGATTGGCCAGCTATCCAGTGCATAGCCAAATACCTCAAGCATGTGACTGAAATGTTACCCCCTTTACCATACTGTGATGCTTTGTCTCAGCGAGACAAAACTAATAAATCCCATTACAAATGAGGTATTTCTTGCATCCAGTGGGCACAAAATTACAGAGTATATCGACTTATATTGTCTTTTTGTGTGTTGTGCAGTGTATCACAGCCCATAAACATAAAACCATTTGTCTGTATCTGTGATCAGAGAAATGACAAACAACAAGTGCTACTCTACACTGCTCAAAACTTGCATTTGAATCATCAGTGGCAAGTTCTATTTGAAAAAAAATACTTACAGGTTGTGAGTCGGAACAGCCGGCATTGTAGGTTCAGGAAACAGTACTCTGCTAAATGTGTTGCGCACACACATATATTTGGGTTGAACTGTTCTGGAACAGTGTTGTAAATACAACTTAGTTGTGCCCTCTTTTGGAAGGCCAAACAAAGTAGTTCTTTTTCACAATGAAACACACAGCATCGCCACGACATGATGAGAATCAAAGGTTACGCCTTCTTTCATTGCGTGAACATTTGGGCAGTGTTATGCAAATCTACCCACACAGTGATGTAGACATGTGGGGGTGTTTTTAACTCGCAATTGCGAGTTCGTATTACACAATTCTGACTTCATTTCTCACAATTGTTTAGGTCATAATTGTGAGATATAAAAATATCAGTGGAAATCGAAGTTTATGTCTGAAAATTCTGAATTTATATCTCACAATTCTGACTTTATAACTCGCAGTAGAGAAAAAAGTCAGAATTACGAGTTTATATGATGCAATTGTGAGAAAAAAGTCAGAATTGTGAGAAAAAAAGTTGCAATTACCTTTTGCGAAAATGGGCTTTCATAATATACAGTATACGAAGCACACTAGAAAAGAGAATTCACCAATCAGTTTGCTAGAGAGAGTGTGTTAGTACAAAACAGACCTAATCAGTCTATCGCGATGAGATTTAGTGATTCAGAGCTCATCAGAATCAAAAAGTCATCCCAAGCTCTACCAGACTGGAACTTTGGCAAAGAGTCGCAGTTTGGATTGTGCGATTTAGCACCCAATAGTCAAGCGTGCTTTCAAATAAAGCAAGATCAAATGTTTAAGACAGTTTCCAAATCATCACACTAAATTACACCAAACCCTCACTGCTACATTTTCCAAGAACCATAACAAGAATCTTTTGCCGCATTAAAACTGCATGCAGCAGAAGTGCGAACTCTTTTGGCTCATTTTACTCCACATCTCAGTGAGGCTCAGCTTTATTGCTTTCGACAGAGTGACTCCACATCAGAAGAGAATAGGTGTCCTCCCTGTCATTGATCAAGCTGTTAATTTAGCAGGAAAGTGCTGGAGGGGCCACAGTTTGGCATTCCTATTTCCTGGAGTGTAGCTGAGGACACATATTGTGTCTTATACCGATCAATACAGCCCACCTTTCACCGCTCGGAGAGAAACTCTGACGAGGCAGTTGTTCACACGCTGACGTTTTGTTTAAATAAATGCTTTCCAATAGCCGTAATAAACATTGCTCACATTGAGCTATTCATGCAATAATTCAGCACTATACAGTAGAGCTCTTTCATTGTAATAATCATGGAGGCCTGGGACACAGCCGAATCTCAAATGTGATTTTGAAAAGAGGTAATTAGAGCATCAGATTGCATTTCGAGGTTTTGTACTCCATAGAGAGCTTTCATTTTCACTGATTCACTCACTTCAAATATGGCAAGAGGCATGTAAGTTATACCTGCAGACATTTGCATTCTATTGATACAGAGCTCATCTGACTTCAACAACAAATGAACAGACAGGCTTAATACCTCTGATGCACAAAAATAATCCCAAATCCTTTGTTTTAAAAGTTGAAACGGAGTATAAAGATACATCTTTGCAGGAGCTGCTGATGTGTTCCAGTGAGAGTTTGTTGATTTTAAAGTACCAGAATCCCTTTGCCGCGCAACTTGTGTGCTAATGTCAAACTCTCTATTGCGGATTGATGTGTGGAATTTAAAATGGACTTGATTAATTGAGTGTTTGTGCGAGAGGTTTTAAGCTGCTCTGGAAAACTGCCACGCTTGGCTCTGGTAAACAGAAGGCTCTCTCTCAGAGTATGTGTTTGTCTTCAGAGAGGACACCGCCTGACTTACTTAACTCTGCCGTGCTGCTGAGCATTTGCATCGCTCCACGCTTCCTCGCATAGATGCACAAAGCCAAATGTTCTCAGAAATCATCAAAATAGTTCAAAGGAACTTTAAGATCCACTAAAGGTGACAAGCTCTAGGTCTGAGCACAGAGACAACAATAATAATGTTTATGTATATAAACATTGTGTTTAAAATCTAAATTTTAGGTAATAGAAAAATCTGGTTACTTTTAGATTACTTTTGACCTTGTCATATTGATTTGAACAAGATAATCTTGTACCAAACTGATCTAAAAATAGGAGAAGAGAGAACAAGAGAAAAATAGATCAACAACATGAAGTGGATTAAACATTATTTTCATTATATTATGGTTTCCCAAACTGAGCTTCATGAAGAAACTGCAGGGGTTTTGTAAACTGATAGAACGCTAATAATTTATTAAATCAGTAAAATATAAAATAAAATTCAACGAATTAACTAACTAACTAAAACAATTAAAAGAAGACTTCATGAATGTTTTTTTAAGCGATTGGCTTTTAAGAAAATTTAAAAGATAAAATGAAAGAATTAGATATTATCACTAAATTGTGAACAGTTAACTGACATTGTTTGAATAACATGTAATGAATAAAAAGGTAACTGTAACTGGAATAAAGGTAATCCAGATTATATATTTGAAAAACTGTTATATATATAGCGATATATGAGCGAATTAGTCAAACCAGAACAGTGAGCTTTTTGTTTTTGTTTTCTTTCTATTGCAGCCAAAAACTGCTTAAAACAGACAACTGACCTACCAGTAAGCCCCTCCCCTCAAACACAGATGAGCCAATGGCAGTCGAGTATCAGTTGCACGTGGAGTGGAACGCGGAGATCTTTAGGTTTCAGCATCATATATAAATACATTGAAAGATCTGAAGCTTCGGTTTGATGTTGTTTATCAGTATTGCCAATTTAGCTACGTTGTATCTAGATTTAATGACTTCCCTGAGCCGTTTGATACTTTTTCAAAGTTTAGTGACAAATATAGCCACTTCTTGGACAAACCTTATCTAAGTTTTCATCTTACCCACTAATTAATTGCTATGATGATGTCATCTAGTGACATTTAGCTACCAGTTTTACCAACACTGGTGTTTATGCTAAGGGAATGGAAAAACAATGTGCCTGTGGTACTTTGTACAAAATGTTCCAAAGCATTCAACCCCAATCCCAATGAAGACAAAAACGTTAATTTTCTGGGTGTCATACTCTCATTAAGTAACAATTTTCATCTGCTCAAGCAGAACAAGGTATCTCTGGCTAAAACCAGCAAACACTAAATTTGGTGAGTCAATGCTATTACAAACCAAAACAGCGAACTGTTCTCACATCATGTACAGTCAGTGTAAGTCAAAAACACATAAATGAAGGTCTACATATTTCAGTGGCTCTCCATATTAAACTAGTTAAATGTACATTAATTCAATCGTACTCTGCGGTACATGAACAGTGTTGATACGGGATGTTGTCATCTGCGATCGTTACGATCATAACATGAAACTTCTCCCACTTGCCTTTTGATCTGTAAACCCTCGCTTCGAGTTATCCATTATATTTATTTCACAATATTTTATATATCCCTCCATGGAATATTAAATACCCACTTGAATGGTGGTCCATCTGTGTCCAAAATTGTGCAAAAACATTGTGGGATGTTTCACACAGACAGCTGTCTGTTTGTTTGTAACTAAGTGGAACGGGGCTTACCGATAGGTGAATTAAGTGCATCATTCCTCCTTCCTCGCTGTCCACTCTCCAGCTCTAATCAAAACATTTAATCTTGCCCAATTTAGCGAGTCGATGCGTCAGAAATGTGTTTACAGAATGATGTGGTAAATGTGCAGCAAACAGTTCCCGATAAGATCAATTCATGCAACAAATAAATTAACTGCTGCCGTTAATTTGTGCGCAGTGTGCCAGACATGCAGATGCTCATTTCCCTGGATGCATTAACCTGTAAAAATAGGCCTGCCTCAGTTAAACACAAATATCACCATCTCAGAATGAAAAACTACATTGAGAGGCACTCTTGACGTCAACGTCTGACAATGCTGAAGCGGTATAAAAGCAATAAGACTTGTTCAAAGGCGTCATTTTAGACACTGTCAGTTAAAACACAAACAGCCCAATTATGCTTCACTAAACCTACTGTCAAAATAAATAAAGTGCTTCACTATAAAAAAACTATTTATAGAAGCAGGCTTATGTTTTCAATCCATCTGCTTCGAAACACAATTACACGCAACACTCACCCATCTCTGAAAAGAATGTCCGCTTATGTTTTCTTTTCAAACTATTTGATGAAGCTCAATAAATGGTGTAATGGACCGTGACCAGGTGGTGTCATGCTGCTCATCATTAAATAATGGAATATCATAGCGCTTTAATACAACCTCTCATAACCCAGCTCAAAAATTGTCATTGCAAAAGTGTCATACAAACCAACACAACCACATGCATGAAGATAAAGGGGTTCTGACCCAGCGTCATGTCATTCCAACCACATATGACTGACTTTCTTCAATGTACTGTAAAATGAAAGACGTTGCCTTTTCCCTGCAATTGAAGCTTTCCAGTTCAGTAAAGGACGCAAAAACATCATAAAAGTATCAGAAATGTGGAATGTACAAATCTTTATGCAATGTTTTCTTAAGACATATGATAGTTTTGTGTGACAAGCAAACAAAAACCCTATCACACATTTATGAGAGTTTATTGAGAAGTATTTAAACCCATAAGAAAAATAATAAAATAATCATAACAATGAGTCACATTGTTTAAATGAATGATTTGATCTGGTTAACAATACAATGATTTGTTCACAGAAGTGTTAAAGTATTTTAGTATTATTTAAATACTAATTCATTTGAATTTGCCTGTTTTCATTTTAAATGTATAGTTAAAATGTTAAAATAATTAATGAATTTCTTTTTTTTTTTCAATATTACTATTTAGCGGTAAAATATATTTAATTGACATTTTAGACATTTTCATTCTTCAACTTCAACTCATTTTATTTTAGTTAGTTGCCAAGAAAATTTACATTTTTTATTTTATTTTATATTTTTATCAAAACTTTATTTTTGAAAACTATTTTTATGTTGTTTTTAATTAAATTAATTAAAACATTTTGAGGGATTCTAATACAAAGCTATTACATGACTTTGGAAGACTGTTTTTTTTAAGGACTATTTTTTGTCCTTTTGATGCTTTAAAAATAAAATAAAAATGAATTGAAAAATACAAATGAATTGAAAAATGGACTTTTTAGCTAAATTGGCATCAAGTTGATATAAAAAAATTGCTAAAACTAAAACCAAAATAAAAATAAATTACGGTTAAATAAAAATATATTAAAAAACATGTATTGTGATTATTGTGATGTTTTAATCAGGTGTTTGGACTTTCATTCTGATGGCACCCATTCACTGCAGAGAATCCATTTGTGAACAAGTGATGTAATGGCCAATAATGATGAAGGAACAAACTAATGTTGAATGGCCTGAGGATAAATATTTAGCATATTTTAATGTTTGGGTGAACTATTCCTTGAAATTGGTTTTGGTCCATGCATGGAAATGCATGAAAAATAAAAAAACCTGTAATAATTTATTTTAAGGTGTCCTTAAAATAATGAACCGAGAAGGACTCTAAGATCTTCAGATTCTTTTCTTTTAAATGTATCTTATAGAAAAACTAAAAAATTTGGTAATGCTGCTTTTAGCCGTTATGCTCCTCACCTCTGGAACAATCTTCCAGAGAACATAAGATGTGCTGAAAACATTAATAGCTTTAAATCTAAATTAAAAACATATCTTTTTAGTCAGGCCTTCCTATAAAATCTTATGAAATCTTTTTATAGTGTGCTTTGCTTTGTTGTAATGATGTATTTTTATTTATTTCTATTCATATTTTGATTTTTTTAAATTCAATTTTATCTTAATGGGTCTATTTTACTTTTTAATTATTATTTTAATTTTACTAATTGCTGTTTCTATTGTTTCCTTGTCAAGCACTTTGAATTGCATTAACTTGTTTTGAAAAGTGCTATATAAATAAAATTTGCTTGCTTGCTTGCTTGTCACACTTATTACATGTACTTACTTTATTAATAAAAATTAATGATGCATAATTACATGCAAGTAGCCCTAAACTAAACCCTAACCATATAGTAAGTTCATGCAATTCATTAATATAGCTCAGAACTCAAATGTATAATTATTCTGTAACAAGGACACCTTAAAGTGTAACCGAACAACCATCTACACCATTATTTGTTTTCTAAGGAAAAATGTCATACAGGTTTAGAATTGACAAAAGTAAATTATTTTAATGTTTGAAATATTTTAATTCTTTACAGTCTCACTTGATTCTCAACTTAACAGTCTCTGCTTAAAAACTCAATATATCTTTCAGACAAGAGGGTATATTCTCTGGGCAGTAACTTTCTGAACAGGAACGTGATGAAAAAGATAATTCACTATTTAGAGAGAGAAGAGCTCTGTTCTCACAGAGTTTCAAGACAGTGTTGATCAAAAGTTCAATGCACAGGCCTGGTGCAGGTCTTCACTTTCAAAAGTTTGATTTAGATCAAAAGAGCGGCTTTCACACATTCCCCCATCCAACTGTGGACTGCAGACAGATTTATCAATAAACTCAGATTCAACTGACGTCCAGAGAAGGATCCATGGCTCAGCACAGCCGAAGCAGTTCACAGAGGATGAGTCAATCGCAATCTGGATACATTATGAAAAACACTGCCCTCGGAGTACTGTTTTATTCATTTCTTCTGTTTTATTTAGGGAAGACATTGCTGTTTCAAAGTGTTTGGTCTCAAAGATGTCTGATGGTGAAGCAGCTTGGAAATTTACATTTTGGCAAAATTACACCACAAAGTTTTCACTATATTCATTAAATATGCATATTTAGCTTAATCTGCCCAAGAATGGTCCATTCAGAATGAATGGATCATACCCCCGGACTTTCTGTGTGTACTTTTGCTCCCCACATGCTCTGTGACCTAGTCTTCCCTTGTGTTTTATTGTGTTCATTGCTCCCAAGTGTGTCTCATTTATTCCCTCATTTGTGTTGTGTATTTAAAGTGTTCTGCCCTATGTTTCCTGGTTGAATCTTAAACGTCTATCCCCGTTGTGCTACCTGTGTTTTCCTGCCCTGTATTCCTTGCTCATGTAGATTATTTAAGACTATGCTTGTGTTACTCCCATGACTTCGTGTTCCTCGCTGCTCGCTGTAGTGCTACTGTGACAGAAGACCCGACCATAAAATAGTTTAATTGTGGGTTTCCCATCCATTTTGTTTCTGTTGTTTATTCTGAGGGTGAGCTATTTATGGATCTGGGTTAATGGAAAGTGGAGGGAGACCTTATAGACTTTTGAAACAACCTGCCCCCACTTCTCCCTCCTTTTTTAGAGCCCTCTATCACTCCTGTTTCCATGTCCAGCCCAAGGAGCGCTTCTGTTCCGAAGTCAAATCCTGAGAGAGACTCTGTTCCCAAACTAAGCCCAGATAGGGCTCCTGTTCCCAAATCAAGCCCAGAGGCTCACAAATGCTTGCCCATCCACCCACTCTTGCCTCCTCCCTCACTGGCATCTGGCAGCCACTATCTGTGTGGTTGGATCACCGCGGGTCTGCAAGTCTTCCACTGTCTCTGCCTACAGCCTCAGAGCCCAGGGCTCCGCCTTGGCCTGTTGACCCCGCAGCTCCACCATGGTTCCTATCTCCCTCCTCTCCGCAGTGGCCCAGCAGTCCACTAGCTTGCATTGGTCTTTCGTCAATTATCCATCGTCTTGGGACTTTACTCCACCGGCTGCACCTTCAGCCTCCATCCTTTCAGCTCCGTCAGACTCCTCCATCCCTTCAGCTGCTCCTCTGTCCTTTGTCACTACGGCTATACTGCGGCCGTCTGGAGCACCGCCTCTGCTTCGGTCACCTGAGCCATCTGCTGCGCCTCAGCCCTCTGGATCCTCCTCATCAACCTGGCTCATCAGCTCTCCATCTCCACCTCCACCTCAGGCTCCTCTGCCACCTGCTCTGCCTCTGACAGTTGGCCCCCTTGTCGGGTCTTAAACGTCTATCCCCGTTGTGTTTCCTGTGTGTTCCTGCCCTTTATTCCTTGCACCTGTGGATTATTAGACTGTATTTGTGTTCATAAAACGACTTCTCGTTCCTTGCTCCTCACTGTAGTGCAACCGTGACAAAATGTCTATTGATTTACAAAATCACTCAATGTAGCAAAACCCATATACCTAAAAATGATAAATATATTAGTTCTGATTAATGTAATGTTGTTATAAATCCTGCAACTATCTAAACATTTTAATGTCCTGAAATTGGACTCTAAATATATATTTTAATAGATATTTTAATGTTTATTCTGCTATATATATAATATCAAATAATACACTATATATATAAGGGCAGGACATAATCCAGTAATTTTTAAGCTATTTTCTGACAGGACATAATACAGTAGTTTAAAGTCATTTGTAGCAATAATAATAATAATAATAATAATAATAATTATTATTATTATAAATAAATATATAAATAAAATTGTATTAAAATTTAATTATATATTTTTTAGAAAAACGAAATAAATGAAAAATCCTTCAAATTAATACGGTACATTGTGCTCCTGTTTTACAGTGTGTGTGTGTGTATGTACAGTATTTATATATATTAAGACTCTAATTAAGAAAACACAACTATATCCTAGTGAACTGGCAAATTATAGGCCCATCTAAAATCTTCCATTTATGTCCATATATTATACATTTTAGAAAGAATTGTGTCTGTTCAATTGTGCTCCTTCCTGCAAAAACAATTATCTGTATGAAAAATTTCAGTCAGGTTTCAGGCCCCAGCATAGCACAGAAACTGCACTTGTTAAAATTACAAATGACTTGCTTCTTGTGTCAGATCAAGGCACCATCTCATTGCTAGTTTTACTTGATCTTAGTTCGACACCATAGATCATGAAATACACATAGATCGATTACAAAACTATACAAGTATTAAAGGGCAGGCTCTAAAATGGTTTAGATCCTATCTGTCCGATCGCTACCACTTTGTTAATTTAAATGTGGAGTCATCTCATTTATCACCAGTAAAATATGGAGTGCCACAAGGATCTGTCCTAGGTCCTCTGCTATTTTCAATATACATATTGCCCCTTCATAATATTATTAGAATATACAGGATTAGTTTCCACTGTTGTGCTGATGATACTCAACTATATATCTCAATGAGACCAGACTTCAAACTTCAAAATTATCTAAGCTAACAGAGTGTGTTAAAAATTTACAAGATTGGATGACCAATAATTTTCTCCTATTAAATGAAGATAAGACGGAGATATTACTTATTAGATAAAAACAAAAACAAACCATATTTCCAATATGACAAAAACAGCATTCTTCCATCTTAGAAACATTGCCAAGCTACAAAATATGTTACCTGTTTCTGATGCAGAAAAGCTAGTTCATGCATTCATGACCTTTAGACTGGACTATTGTAATGCACTTCTAGGTGGTTGTCCTGTATCTTCAATAAACAAGCTACAGGTAGTCCAAAATGCAGTGGCTAGAGTCTTTACCAAGTCAAGAAAATATGATCATATTAACCCAATTTTACAGTCTCTGCACTGGCTATCTATTACGTTCTGTATCAGTAAAATATTATTACTTACCTATAAGGCTCATGCGTACCTAACTAGCCTTCTACCAAGCTACAATCCATCACGGTCCCTAAGGTCAAGAAAACGCTGGACTTTTGGTAGTTCCTAGGATAGCAAAGTCCACTAAAGGAGGTAGAGCTTTTTCACATTTGGCACCAACCTCTGAAATAGCCTTCCTGATAATGTTCAGGGTTCAGACACACTCTCTCTGTTTAAATCTAGATTAAAGACACATCTCTTTGGCCAAGCATTCAAATAATGCATCTCATAATTTTGGACTGCAGTTATCTCTGATCAAATGCACATTATTATTCATTAGCTTGGGTTAAACAAATTAATTTTACTTGGTCTAAACAGCAGCTACACTAATTATGTCTCAATTTGTTTCCCTGTTTTGCTATGCGATTGACATGCAGTGGTAACCAGGATATACACAAGCTCTGGTCTGGATCCAGAACACCTGAGAAGAGATGATGTCACACCCTTAGAGGACCTCAGATAATGTTAACCCTGAAACAACATACAGAACTACCAAATGTTACTACAAGTGTGATTGCATCATATAATAATTGCTGTTAATAGTGTTCATCATCTGTTTAACTACGTCTTTAATTAATCTTTCAGAAAATTTCTGCCATATGCACATAACCTGACAGTCACCACTGAGTTCTCCAATTGGAGGCATTTTTGTTGGTAACCACATATTACCAGCCATAAATGACTGAACTAAGTCCTTGCTGTAAACATTATTGCAATATATGCAACAGCATACTGAATGCAGTCATTTACTGTATATAGCAATAATGTCGACAGCAGTTGATAAAATCAGTCATTTACACTCATCTGTGGCATTTACTATATAATGAACATTTTTAGGCACAGCATACGTCAAGAGTGTAAATACAGTAATCCTCTGATGCTTGTGTTGCCGATGCGCCTCATGATTTCTCAGAGGCGTCTTATCATTAAAGAAGGCAGAACAATAGCTTATTTTGAGAGCCAGACACATTAGAAGCAGAAACAGTATTCAATTCCTCAGGCTGTGATAGCTGTTAGTGTTATGCTACACATGTGTGCTCATATTGTTAGTGCGCTCACTAGCATCGCTTTTCTAGTAACTTGGTGTAATGTTACAAAAATCTAAATTTCTGTTGTTTTCACCCAATTTTATTGCACCTGCAGCTTTACCACAGAGTGAAAGGAAGTAATGCAATCCAATCTCACTTGAAAATACAACTATTTCACAAGTATACATTTGTACATAAAAAATAAGCATGAAGGTCCCCACAAAACCTAATCCTCAGTAGGGAGTAAGCAGATTGCATTTAAATGTATGAATTACATTATATTTAATCATTTTTAGAATTTTATATAATATAATTATCATCATTATTATTAATTGTATTATTATTTATATTATTATTAGAATACAATTATCCTGTATAAACCACCAAATATTTGCCAAAATGTAAAACACTTGACCATGAATGACCATGGCAATATGCTGAATAATCAGTCCTTCTCATAAGTATTGCTGTGTAATCCTATTAATATTAAAAGTCATTCCCTAATCAAACAAATCCACCGATTCATTGTAACGAGTCTTTAGTTAGACATTAAAGGGGTCATTAGATTCCTATTTTCCACAAGTTGATATGATTCCTTAGTGTGTGAGTGAGCTTCCTGGGGTGCAGACGAACTCGCTGCCAGCCACCTGGGTTGTGAAGGGACAGGTGATGTGCGTTAGGGAGTGGAGAAGACATTGTCCACTGAGCGGCGGAGGAGTGTAGGGCCAGCCACCCACCGAGGGCTATGCAGCGCCAGGCATTGTGGAAGAGTTTACCCAGCTGGTGGAGGGCTGAGCGGCAGTGTGTCTGGGAAGTGGAACAAGACAATTTTTTTCTTCTCTCTTCCCTCTCTCGTCTCTGTTTCTCCTCCTCCTTCCAACTCCCTGTATATGGTCCCCAAGTTTCTAGAAATTTTAATCGGTGTAAATCGAGATTTTGCTATCTTTCTCTGCCTTCGAGAAAATGGAAGCTCAAACGGGCTGATCTTTAATCTCCTCATTGTGACGTTATAAGGAGAAATGTTACCACCCCTTTCTCTGCTTTGCCCACCCAAAAATGCAGATACTGTTTTTTACCTGAATTAATCAATGTTTTTGGAAAGAATGGTTGCGTGAATGATTCACTGAATCACTCATTCAGAGTCACAGGTTTTACTCCTAAATTAATCAATGTTTCAATGACTCACTCATAAAGACTCCTACCATCAATTCCCTCATAAATTCCCTCATAAATTCTCCAATTCCCTCACTCATAAAGACACCTACCAATCAATTCCCAATCTCTTGAAACACAACCACTTGACAAAATGAAAACATGATTCAACATTAGTTTAAAAGCTAATTGTTCTTGAGAGTTGTGTTGCCCAATAGCCAATGCAGTCTAAAATCATTTTAAATCCCTAATTCACAAACATACTTCAAATAGCAAAAATCCAATGCCCCCTTAGGAGATAATTCCATCTTTTATTGTTATAAAATACTTCCGTTTAAACCCTACAGAGCCTGAAAGTCAAGCACAAGGTTTTATTAGACAAGAAAAGAACCGACAAGAAGTGCTGTATCACTTGAAACAATATAAAACTCTTTTAAAGCTATGGATTTTGCCTTTTTATTAGCCTGTATAGTTGAGACCAGAATTAAATCATTGGGGAAAGAAGAGGAGTCAGACTGGGACTTGAACCTTTGTCCCACTGTAGAACCACATCCCCCATATGCCAAGACAAGTGACTTGTGAAAATGATGAGGTCTTTGTCTGCATTTGGGTTTTTAGTCCTATGTAAAGTCATGTTTCAGTTCCAGCTGATGTTTCCAGATTAAACTCATATGTAAAATTAGAAGCGAACCTTTAAATTAACTGACTCACAGAAAGACAGAAAGTAAAGAGGTCTAAAAAGAGATGAAAATGCAGGCTGGCTTGCGGAAACATTTGGCACACGTAAAAGCAATCAAGCAGTTTTCTACAAAGCCACACAGCTACCATCCAAAGTTCAAACTGTTTCTGAAGCAGATGCTCTCGTAAAAAAAAAAGCCCAAATCAGGAAGCATCAGAGAGTCAAAGACAACAGTAACTCAAGCCGTCCGCTGATTCTCTTCCCTGGAGCAGACGTGCTGCAGCTCTGACTGTATTGTGATAAAGGCCAGGCATGGCATTTGTGCTGTATGCTCATAATTGATTGGAGGTCTGATTGAATGCAGAGTAAGAGGCTTGAGTGGGCAGTCATCCATTATAGGCGACCTTGGGGAGCAGTGTGTTGCAATCACATCACTTCCTCCCCTCTTCTGTCCTCCTCTCCCTCCGTTCCTTTCTCTTATCACTCACTCTCACATGTGAGTCAAGTGAATTTTAAATGCAACTTCCAAAAAATTCTAAATTTTTATAATTAAGCTGCATGATTGTTAATAAAATAAAAAATAAAATGTCACATCCATTCAAAAAAAAAATAATAATAATAATTAAAAAAAAAAGACAATAATGCTCTGATTTTACAAAATATAAACACTGTATGTTTACATTATGTTTACACCGTAACCTATGGGTAACCTATGGAAGCACTAAAGCGGAGTTTTGCAAAATCATATAAGAAGGCAGATTTGAGGGTGACACCTCAAAGTACCTATAACAACACATTTATACATGAATCGTATACATATCCTCATGTATCACTTAAAGCAGTCAAAAGTAAAAAAAAAAATACACAAAAACAATTATAAAACAAAATGATAGTAATGGAATATTTTTTTTTCATATCATTCCAACTAAGCACCAACTGGATTTCCAACTCAAAAATAATGAGAGATAGATAGATAGATAGATAGATAGATAGATAGATAGATAGATAGATAGATAGATAGATAGATAGATAGATAGATAGATAGATAGATAGATAGATAGATAGATAGTTTTCCTACAAGTAAGGGAAGTGTAAAGAAATAATACAAAAGTTTAAAGCTTAAATCTATATTCTTATTTTTACTTTAAAATAATATTATGTGGGATGCAAATGTTCCTAATTGAACAACCACCCATATTTAGTGTTTATATGCTGTAGAGCAATGCTACACAACGCTTAGCATGCATGCATTGATCCACATGCCACATTAAGTCCATCTATAGAAGACCTTTCAGCTACAGTATGTGCCCGTGCCTATTTCTTTGACTGCATTCTATAGCTACAACACAAATCTTTCAGTTCTTGTCTCTGGTGTTTTTCCTAATTCCAGATCAGAATGGATGTAGGCTGGAGAGATTAAAGCGATCGGGAAAGTTCCTTTGCAATTATCTTTGCAGTGCTGCTACATCTTCTTAACACTGATTAAAACATCAAACCTCATTTTGTAATAAAGCAACTTTACTCAATTTACAGTGCTGGCCATCAAATAATCTAGAAGGGGTTTCCTTCATTAACATTTAATATAACCACTTTCTGATGAAATGTTATAATTAATATGTTTTACACATAAAATGCTTCACTTTAAGTTAATGGCTTAGGGGAATCAATGTGACCTTGTAACATTTATGACTAAAAAAGGTCATTTTTGAAATGTTCAACATGTTTAATTTAAATGTTCACTTTTCACTTCACATGACATTAACTGATGGACTAGAGTCATGTGTATTACTTGTGTAATATTGTGATGTTTTAATCAGCTGTTTAGATTCTAATTCTGATGGCACCCATTCACTGCACAGGATCCATTTGTGAGCAAGTGATGTAATGCTTAATCTCTCCAAATCTGCTCCAATGAGGAAACAAACTCAACAATATATTTTCAAATATATTTTCGGCAAATTTTCGTTTTTTGATAAACTCTCCCTTTTTTTAACTATTTAAATCCAGTGCATAATGACTTTGTGTTGACCTCCACTGTGGAGCGGGTGGTGCAGGATATTACCATATGGGGTTCACGATGGGCACCCATGTATGTGGTATAGTCACCCGGCAGGGTTTGTCCTGTCACTACTGCTGCCTCATTACCAAGTGCCAGTAGGGAGGATGCCACAGACCATGGCCTCCCCCTCTGGTTCATTTATATGCCAGCATGCTCTTTTAACTGGAGTCCAATCTGCCTCAGATTGCAGCCAACTAGGGAGCACCTTGTTTATCAGCAGGGGAGCATATGTTGCCCCGTCCCTCATACTGTGGTGCCACTCGAGTGTGTCTGGGAGGGCGGTATGTGTGTATGTGGTCGTGGGATGGTGGTGTGGGTTGGTTGTGTGAAGTGTTGAAGAACTTGCTTTGAAACTGTCGCTTGCCAAGATAAGAGCCGCACATAATTTAAACTACAGCCAAGTTTCTCTTTGGTTACTTTGGTATTTTTATTAGTAACCTTTAGTGTTAAAAAAGTACATGAAGCTGAAGTGGCTACTGTATATACCATTCAAAAGTTTAGGGTCAGTAATACTTAAAAATATATATAGTTTTATTCGACAAGATAAAAAAAAAAATCACAGTAAAGACATATATAAAGTAACAAATGTTTTGTTCTTCTAAGTTTATGTTTTTCCAACCTTTCTATCCATCAAATAATCCGTGGAATACGTATCAAAAATGGAATTAAATGGATATTTTGGATTGATGATGCGATGCCAGTGCCAGTATCATCAAGCCAATGGCTGATATGTAGTCCATATATTATCATATATTTTATTATGAAAAGATCACTCTTCAAAAATAAAAAAATAGTATGAACTTGACAAATAAACCTGTAAAGCAGATTTATACTTTAGAAAGCATATAATTTATTAATTAAAAACAAAACATTGAAAGGTTTGAGATCAGAAAAAAAAAAAAAAAACATTTGTTTTAAAGAAAAAGGAAAAATGCTAAACAGATTATAGTTACTGAATACTAAACAGTTTATATAACATTTATAGTGTAATAAATGATTTATATTCTATTTAAAGGCTGTCACAGTTTCCCAAAAAATATTAAGCATATTTGAATATTAAACTGTTTTCAACATTGATAATGAGAAGAAATGTTTCTTGAACATCACATCAACATGGTATTATTTCTCTATGCATTTTTGAAATGTGACACAAAAGACAGGTGTAATGGCTGCAGAAAAACCCAGCTCTGCCATCACAGGAATACATTACATGTATTTATTTAACAGTTATTTAAATATAAATATATTTTTTATATATTTCACAAAATAAAAATAGAAAAATGTGAAACTGCATAAAGAGATTGTGAGATGTCGAAGTAAAATGAGAGATGACTCGAATTGGTGAATCAGTTTTTTTTTTTTTTTACTGAAAAGTCTTGATTCCCTAAAATTAGGTACTTTCCAATGCTAAGAATAGCATGTTACTGGAAAAACTAGAAACTGTCATGGTACTGAAAATGTGCTGAAGTTACTTGTTACTTTTCATTTGTGTTTGTGTGTTTTTGGTGGTGTTTGCTGTTGTGTGAGATACAACAGAAGATGGACAGATTGCCTGCTAGTGTTTTGTCGGTAAGTGCTGAATGAAGAGTGAATAGTAAGAGTTTGCATGTGGGAGTGTATGACTCTCTCTGAATGACTAAAGGGTCACATGAATGAGTTTCCAAACACTGGTTTATGTCTGTTTAATGCACTCGTGCACTGTCCAATCATTTTACAGTGCTTGAGCACTGAGAACAGAAGAGCTGTGCTTCAGTGAATGGATGACACATCACTGAGTCATACACACTAAATTTCCATTACAACACAAACCACAAGCATCCCAGAAAAATAAACTATTTTAAATATTCTAAACAAAATTGATTCAGCAATCATGCTAAATCTGATATGCACAGTGAGGATAATCTGAAAACTGTGTGACATTTAAAGTTCGAAGGAGATTGCCGTCTCTCCCATGATCAAACCTCAATATCAACCTTGTAATTTACTGCATGTAAATGGAAATTGTAAGTTATAGCTGTGCACTGGTTCTTTAATACCACCTAGATCTCAAGATCAGAAAAAGTAATTCAGTCATTTCAATTTCTACCAAAAACCCATAAAGAGCCCTGCATAACCAACACACAGCTGGTGTTTGGCAACCTTACCCACCTGTGTTATAAAATAAAAACAGCATCATAAATTTGCATCACTACAACAAGCAAAATGTAAACTAAGGGCCTCCAAACTGGGCTGTGAAGCAGTGAAAACACCAAAAGTAAAAAAAGTTACAATTCTGTCATAATTTACTATAATGTTGTTCCAAACCTGGAAGACTTTATTTCTTCAGTCAAACATATAATTTTTTTTTTTTTTTTTAATTGCACTGACTGTTTATTTTCAGGTACTTGTAGCCAATAGCAATGAGTTTCAAGTGTCAAAACTCATTGGGGGGGGGGGGGGGGGGGGGGCTTGGGGGCATGCAGTATAATCTCACTATTCTAATTAATATAGTAAAGTGTAGTAGCATTTACATTTAATGCTTAAAAATTAAAGGTTTTACTAAAATAGAAATGGTTGTTTTTAGAAAATAAAAGTAATTTGAATATGAAAATCCTATAATATTTAACCGTTTTATCAGAGCCTGGGTACAAAAAAAAAAAAAGAAAAACAAAAAAAAGAAAATGAGATTCTGTTCTAATGCTTTTGCATTAATTCATAAAACTTTTGAGAATAATTTTACATTCTCCCACACCACATTTGTGCTTCTCTGGGAAACTTTGCAATCTCTTGCAAAACATTTATAGTTTAGATAGCAATTTCTAGATTCTGTAATCCATTATAATTTGTTGGACATAAAAACTTATAAACAAAATTGATAAATAAATCTTATAAAATTATAAATAAAAAAAGTCTGTTCCTCACTCAAACATATAATGGGGCTTCAGAAGATTCAGTATACAGTGCATGAGTCATATTTTTTCCATTTTCCATCCAAGTATAATTCTTCAAAATTTCTTCTTTTGTGTTATACATGTTTGGAACAACCTGGAAATGACAGGATTTTGGATGAAATTCAGCATTTAATGTTTATACAAAATGGCAAATATTTGTTTGCATTCAATACATTACTGGCACATTTTCTTAAAGCTGTTGATTTTTGTTAATAACCTCAGAGGCCTTGCACACAGCAGGTGTGTGTGCGTGAAGTTTATGCCAACCACAAACACACACACACACACACACACACACACACACACACACACACACACACACACACACACACAGAGCCGGGCAGTGTTGGATATTCTCTCCGAGCCTGTCAGCTTTCCTGGCTTTGAAAAACAGGCTGTTGGAACAATTCCTAGGAAAATCCCCCAGCTTTTGAAGTTAAGAACTGCTACACCCCATTCCGCAGCATACAGACATGATGATGTTATTAGTACACATCCTGTAAATACCTGTCACTGTATCCTGACAGCCAGATCCGCCCTTTGGAGCCCAGTGTTTATGTTTGAGAGCACTGCTCTATTCCCAATGTTAAAAAGCTGAATAATTCCACTTACTGCATACATTTGCTATTGGAGGTAGCTGACATACTAAGGTATTCATAACATATTCTTATATGATTCTTACCTATAATAAACCTTACTGCACTTTATCACTATTTGAAATGAAATGGTTGGCAACACATTTGCATAGCAAAAAACATTATCAAACACATCTCGAAATTGTAGTCATTAGATAATTGGCTCATCTTTACATTTATTCACTGATCTACAAAATCTCAGAATCAGGGATCCGATGCAGGGATGAGGTTATTAAATTGAAGCTTCATTTCAGCCTTTCATCAAGAATGGCTGATTTAAGTCAAAAACAAACAAACAAACAAACAAACAAAAAAAGACATTTAAATAGATAAATCTCAGGGAATTTAGCATGGTAGTATACAAGGAAATGTTAATGTGTTTGGCATTGTCGAAACAGATCTGATATGCTGCTGCTGCAAAGCAAGTACAAAGACTTGCTATTGCAAATACATCCACAGAAATGCTGCTGTGAGCATGTAAAAAGTACTGCTGCTG
This sequence comes from Carassius gibelio, assembly GCF_023724105.1. Lineage (NCBI taxonomy): Eukaryota > Metazoa > Chordata > Actinopteri > Cypriniformes > Cyprinidae > Carassius > Carassius gibelio. Next base: position 12,641,511 of record NC_068419.1, read on the forward strand.
AACATATAACATATATAAAATAACCCCCATATATAACATACATGGAATCACACCATAGTAGGTCTATACAAGTGGATCTGGGGAAGGTGGAGGGGTTTCTGACGCACACTGCAACCGCTACAGCAAGCAAGTACTGAATTTTGATTGATATGACAGAAACCAGCTGCACCATATGAAAATTATGTCATTATGTCTGATAGAGTTAGAATCTCCTGCGCCATCAGTTTCATGACAGAACTTTGGATGTGTTATTAGAAATGATGTTTAAAGTGGTCATATGATGCTTTTTAAAAGATCATTATTTTGTGTATTTGGTGTAACAGAATATATTGACATGCTTTAATGTTCAAAAAACATTATTGTAGGTCCTCTATGCCCAGCCTTTCTCAAATGCATCGTTTTTACAAAGTCCCTCCTTCCGACAAGCAGACTCTACTCTGATTGGCCAACTGACCCAATTAATTGTGATTGGCCAAACACCACAAGCACTCCTCGGAAATGTAATGCCCCTTTCCATAATTGTGAGATTCATCTTTCAAAATGAATGTAAAGACAAGATAATGTCCTTAGTTTTGCAATCAGTTTAAGTCCAAAAGGGGAACAGAGTCGCGTGACAGACACAGTGATGGAGCTTATATGTGTTTGCAGTGCACAAGCCACAGGAGGTTAAGAGAGCTGACAACAAGGTGATGTGATCCTGTGTGTCACTCTCTCTCTCTCACACACACATGTGCGCACACATGCACTCACACACACACACGACGTGCAAAACTCTGCATTTGAACAGTCAATAGCAAATACTAAAAAAATAAAAAATAAATACTTACAGTAGCTGATTCAGAAGCACCAGATTGTCGTATCAGAATAATCAGAATAACCTCCTCTCCTAGGTTCACGAAACAATTGTCCATAAAATGTGTTTCTGTTCTGTTGTAACTTGTAAGTAATCTAAAAGATTCCTATATGCATCTACTTTCAGAAGGCCAAATAAAGTGCTTTTGCTTTTGCCTAGAAGCACACAGCATCCCTGACATGGCTGTTTCAACACTAACTGTGGTTACTGAAACCATGCTCTCTTTCTTTGTGTGAACATTTGGGCGGCATTACACAAATATATCCGCATAGTGACGTAGAGATGTGGGGGTTTATTTGAAAGAGCCATTTTAGGGGAGCATGGCAGGGGTCTTAACTTTGATAAAGAATATCTGTATCTTTATTTAGCTATTTAAAAAAGACAAACAAACACAACAAAAATTAGTGTCAGTTTTTATACAACAAATAAAATTCCATACAATACAAGGTAAAAAAACACTGGGTTATTTATTTATTTATTTATTTTCTTTCAAAACAAGGGAAAGAAGCTGCAATGGGCAAAGAATTTAGGTTGATAACTGCTTATAATCAGAAAATCCAACCCAATCTCACAGAAATTTGTACATATTTGGCAAGGTGGCTAATTCATACAAATTTGTGTGGCCTCACTTTCACAAATTCATACAATTTGTGAAAAATCATTTGTATTTTACGAGGAGGCAAATTTTTAGGAATTCGTACAAAGAACCCCACCCCTAAACTTCAGTGTTTTGTATGAGTGTTTTCTTTCACACCCAAGTCACTTAATTGGTGACTGGTGAACGGGAACTGAACAAGTCAGAATTTGAGTGATTTCATGAGTTCACCTACCCATCCAGTCCAGATGGTTAATGGTAAACTAACTTGGCTTGCTGTGCTTTATTGAGGCTCGAACCCAAGGCTCGGCTTAAGCACCGAGTTAAAACACCCATTGCAGTATTACCTACATGGAGAAATAGAGGAGGAGCTGGAGGGATGCCAGAAGAATTGACGCTGTGACGACGCAGTGACAGCTGCTTATATACGTAGGCTCATAATCATGATTGACAGGATTGAATGATTAGGTTCCTCCCAAACCTATGTAGATTCAATATAATACACAGTTCATCCAGGACTTCTGGTGTTCATTCATGTTTACCATACTGAGAATATTTCCATCACCAGAACAAAAAAAACGAAACAAAATATCAAAAATAATATTCAACAATATATATATATATATATATATATATATATATATATATATATATATATATATATATATATATATATAACAACAACAACAACAACGAAAAAACACACAAACAATTAAACTGTTGATTGTTTAATCAACATCTTTTTCACACGTTTCCTCATTAGTTTTTACCTTTGCCTATTATCTTTGTCCGAATCTGGGTGTTCTCAATAAATTTTCACCATTTCATTACAACTGCAGTCTGTGTTGTTACTGTTACTGTAGTCCTTCTGTGTGTGATAAAGTAATTTTAATTTCAAACCAATTTGGGTTCATTTTGACCCAGCAGCATCAAAATTTGAAACAAAAGTTGAGGTAAAACTTTTCAACACTTTTCAACTAAATGCTGGGTTGCCAAAATGATCTAAACTGGGTTGATTTAACCCATCATTTTTTTTTAAAGTTTAGATAGAATATAAAAGCAAAGACATTAGATTGCAGGTTTCATTACAATAGGTCAGTAAAAAAAAATATTAAATGCCAGAATTCCAAACATCAAAACGCTCTATTTCAACCTTTTAAAGTTTACATTAGGAATCTACAGCAAAAATATATATATGTATATATATATATATATATATATATATATATATATATATATATATATATATATATATATATATATATATATATATATATATATATAACAAATAATCATCCCCACCACTCTTTAAAACAATGACGCCCATTCTCAGCTATCTCTCATGTAGATAATCCAAATATTTCCATATAAATCTGCACTAGAATGTTATATTCAAAGTGGTGGGTTTTAATCAGTCCACATCAATAAACATCTAATTAAATTCTCATCAGCGGTTCGGGCTTTTGCGTTTTATCTACCCTCCATTGGAGCCGCTGATAAGATTAGGTAAACCATCCCAGCAGCTTCACTTCAGGCTTTAACGAGGTGTCCTGTTTAAATTATCCCTCGGCTCATTTCAGACACCACTTAACATTCCCTCAATACCAGCATGGTGGTTCCCACCAATTTTGCCCCTTTTGCAGTTATCGATTCCACTACATTTGTTCATGTTTCACCTTCAGCATTAACCATTGCGACCCAGGTACCACTCTCACATTCTGGGTCCACCTGACTGGCTGCCTGTGTGATAATTGCTAAAGAGAGTGAGACTGACAATCCGAGGGTGAAGTGAGACATGTCATGAAGACAGAAAGAAGGGAATGAAATGAGAAGAAGAAAGACCGAGAGGTGATAAACAAAGACATGAATAGATTCTGCTACAACACAGAAAGCCATGTAAGCAGACATGGTGAGTGGAGAAACAGGACATCTACAGAGGAACGACAGATAGCTGGAGCTGAGATCAATACCTGTACCTCTAATGAAGAGAGTGACAGGAAGACAGAAAGAGAGAGAATACCCTTTCACACTGCACATTGGACCCGGAATATTGCCTGAACATTGCCAGATTGCCTTCAGTGTTAACGCAAACATGTCCCAGGCTTGATTCTGGGAACGATCCCGGGTTGGGGACCTAGTAACATTGCCGGGTTCAGTCCCGGAACGAGCTCTGTGTGAACAAAAGCCAGAACAAATGCCATGTCATAGTAATGACTGCACATTATCGTGCGACTCTTTTACCGGGTGTTTTGAAGGCAGATCAACGTTCGCAATGAAAAAATATGTGCAAACTGTAACGAAGCAGAGATCAGGTAGTTCCTCACTATCCGCGATGAGATCATTCGCCAGTTTAAAAGAACGTTAACGTGCCTAGCGTTTTCGACTCGTACATTATACGTCACACCCTGATGTCACGAGTCATTACGGGAACTTTACGGGTTGTATGTGAACGCATGCACATATGGGAAATCACTGGCAGTGTGAAAGGGGCAAAATCTAGTGAGCTGTGAACAATTGCCGGGACACATTACCCGTGTATTTTCTAGAATCGCAGTCTGAAAGGAGCTAGAGGGAGAGGAAGAGAGAGAGAGACAGAGAGAGATCATAGGTGTATATGCTATATAATATAATGTATGTGTAGAAGAATGAGGTAAATTGAAAATTGGGAATACTTTTTTTAACAACCTATCAAACGTTTCATATATTTCTTGAACAAATATTCATCTTAAAGCAATAAACAGAAATGTGTCCTTCATTCTATTAAATATGTTGTATTGGATTGAACGTTGTATTGGATTGAACATTGTATTGCAAATATTGTTATTTATCAGCATAATGAGCAATTCATTCCTTTGCTAAACACCCGTTTGTGTAAAAATAACAATAATACACTCAAACATATAGGTCTCTTTGAGTGTGTGTGTGAAGCTTGATTGCTTAGAAGAGACATGTGCATCAGCGATTTTTCTTTAACTGATTTTTCTGTAAACAGTAAACAGCCCAGTGTGTCATACTGTAATTATATAACAACAACAACAACAACAACAACAACAATAATAATAATAATAATAATAATAATAATAATAATAAAACAAAGTAGAATTGTATTGTGAGATATCATTATTAACTTACAAATACAAATCTAAACTGAATAATAATAATAATGATAATAATAATAATAATAATATTTCATAACAGTAAATTATGGTACAATAAATTTAAATTCATTTTATATTTTATTTGTAAAACAGCAACTAAAACAACATTAATTTATAATTTAATTTATAATTTTATTTGTAATATAATTAATAATAATTAATAATTAATAATTAATAATTAATAATAATAATAATTCAATGTAATGTCATTTTAATATAATGTAAGTTCAATGTAATTTTATAGTAATATATTATTATTATTAACTGACAAATAAAACAAAAACAACAATAATACATTTTTATTATATATTTATACATTTAAAGCTGCAGTAGGTAACTTTTTTAAATATATATTTTTTACATATTTGTTAAACCTGTCATTATGTCCTGACAGTAGAATAAGAGACAGATAATCTGTGAAAAAAATCAAGCTCCTCTGGCTCCTCCCAGTGGTCCTATTGCCATTTGCAGTTACAGACCGCTACCAGGTAAGAAATCAACCAATCAGAGCTGCGGTCCGTAACTTTGTTTGTGTTCAAAATGTAGAAAAATGTATATAATAAGCGAGTACACCATGAATCCATTTTCCAAACCGTGTTTTTAGCTTGTCCTGAATCACTAGGGTGCACCTATAATAAGTGTTTATATTCGGACTATTTTAGATTGCTTCGGGGGTACCGCGGCGGAGTAACCCAGTACCTTTGTGATTCTTCATAGATATAAACAGAGAGAAGTAGTTCCGGCTATGATGTTCTTCCGCAAGACGCAAGCAGTTCTGTTTATTAACCGCTAGAGCGTCAAAAGTTCCCTACCGCAGCTTTAACTTTATTAATACTAATAAAATATACAGTTATACAACTAACTATACAACAATACGTTATTTTTCTTTCATAAATAACTTAATTAGTAAAATACATTATTATTTTATTGTTATTATTTTCTCCAGTTGGGTAACTTCTGTCCACTGCATCACCGTATGTCTGATGTATACTACTTTTTAAGTAATTCTGTATAAGAGCGACAATACACACTCCTTCTGCATACATCATTAACATTTCAAGCACAATACTCACCAACTCTAGTAGAAGTGCAATTACAACAATTCTAGCTATCCCACAAATATCCCAGACCTACTGACAGCACACTGACTGGCCTTTGATGTGCACATTAACTAGCCCAGACCGTTTGAGCATTCACGGTGACTTTGATATGCTCCATTAGTGTGAGTCTCCACTCCCCCCACTCATACTACCTCAAAGAGAAACACGATATTGTTTGCACACTAAATTAAGCCAGCGCTGTTCAGATCAGAGGAACTGCGTCAAGTCATGCTCGTCATACAACACGACCTCCGCCTCTTTATGTGACTCTATAACTGCCATTGGCAAACAGAGGAACGAGGAAAGAAACTGGATTGGAGAAATATAACTTGGATAAGACTAAATGAGTGAATGAATGAATTAATGTCACATGACCTGGGAATGACCCAGCAACATATAAATCACAACCCATTCAGACTTCTGTCTATCTAAATTAAAAAGAGTATTTATAATCAACCTCAGAAGCAAAAGTTAATGGAAAATGTGATGCATAAATTGAGTTACATTAAAACATCTCTGGGAAGGAGCGATAACAACATCCCTTTTAAATCCTTTTTAATTTTCTAATATTGGCTTTTTGTCTGAAAGGCACGTGTAACTAAGGAAAAAGTAATCAGCAAATTTGCCAGGATTAAAAGAGATCGTGAAAGAGATCAAAAAGGCTTTCTCATGCCTGTAATGAAATCATAAAGAAATCTAAAGAATGGTTAATAATTACAGCTTAGAAACTCAGCCATGAACCAGGACAATCAATAGACCCCTGCCCTCAAAGATTAATAACAGGTAATGATTTATTCTGCACAGTGTCATTAGTTGGGTTCAGTCTTCACATCAAACCTCAGTTCCCTTTCAAGGGAACTTCGAACTGCATCCTCTAGGGAGCGCTATGGGGAACACCTTGTCGTGACCCGTGTCTGAAGAATACATTAAAAAAACACCAACTTGTTGGCCGGATACAGCTGGTACAAACATTTCTGTTTTAAGCATGCATCTGAAAGAACTGGTAAGAGCGATCTATCTCTGTATATCATGGTGACTAGTAGCAAGCGTTTAGAAAATGCATGTCAGCGTTATTTGACACCTGATGACACACGCGATCTTTGCGTAATTTCTTTGGGTGGATGAGAGAGAGCCTCGAGAGGATGATGTTATATTTTTAACACTATCTAATATTGAGGTTAGTGCTCTACTGGGTTTTTACCCAGGAAAAGCAGGAGATATCTGAGTATGGTGAAGAACCCTTGGAGGTTATGGATTGCGCCAAGTTGACACTGTGAGGCCACAAAAAAAAAAAAAAAAAAAAAAAACCTTGATACCAGAGAAAATGCACGCATAATTATCAGTGAACTTGATAAAAGTTGCAGATATGTTTTACATGCATGCACAAACAAATGCCTTTCAACTTATGTGTGCAAAATTCAGAATGAAATGAATGTGCAGCAATTTGTACAAATAGAGATTCTAGGTCTACTATACATGTTGTAGCCATTAAATAAGCTTATTTAGTTTAATATTTGTTAAAATATTATAATGTTATTTTTTAATTTATGTTGATTATGAAAAGTGAACCGCACGAGTAAGATAAGATGTGCAATATCGAGAGACATGGAGCGGGTCAGACATGATTTTGACCACTTAATTAAGTTTTGTTTAGTAGAAATACTTTTTTGAAGTGAATTTCGTTTTGTATAAATTGTATCTTAATTTTAATAATTTTTTTTATCAACCAATTGCCTGGATTTAATACATAAGAAGCAAATATAGCAGATGACAGGCCTAATCATGCAGGCGCCCTCGCGGCCACTTGCATTGCTGGTGAACTGGAGTGCATCTCATCCTAATTTAACGAAACTCAGCGTAGGCCTCACATACATGAAATATATCTTAAGAAAGCTTGAAATTTAAAACGATTTTTTTTTTACCTATGCTAATTACACATTAAATTCAGGTAGGCTACTGAGTCGCTGTCCTCAGTGCCCAGAAAAGCGCTGAAACGGAGATGAAAGGGGAACCCGTTTTTATTTATTTTTTGGGCTTATTTTAACTGGCCCATCCAGTTTTCTGGAGGCCCACCTACAATCAAAATCCTGGCGCCGCTAGTGCTTCGCAGCGGTCTGATATCAAGAAATAACAGACCACATTCCACATTGGAATTCAACCAAGCCATGTAATAATGTTTAATAACTTTCAAACAAGCCTGTTCCTTCATAACATAGCCAAAGTTCGGTGTATTTTTGCTTTATACATTTTAGGCTTATTCGCAAATTCAGATTGTGTTAGGGGGGGCGGGATTATTAGGCAATTTTATTCGGACAATTTGACCGGAGAGATTTAATTTTGTCTGACATTTCATTTTTTTTTCGGCCAATGTCCGGCAATTACCGGACAACGGAAACCCTGCTTGATACGTGTAATCTTTCTGACCATAACCCTCCAGCTCAGGTGAGCCCTCCATTTTCGCATTATGTCCATACAGATATCAAAAAGAAATGAAATAAGTTTTTTTCTCGCATCCATCGGTTTCGGCATAAGAGTAAATGTACCGACATCGAGGTGATACGCGAAAACGGCTATGAGAGGATGCCCCCTGTAGAAAGAGCTAAAAAATATATTTCTGTGAGGGGTCTAAGCCCCTTCAGAAATTCATCTCGCTTAAATGGCACGGCATACGCAGCAGCAGGTCAGGCTGTGGCTTTATTACACACGATGGTGGTGCTTCAAGCATATCAGACTGATCTGCTAATAGACCTGGATAGAGGCAAGGGCCTTTTTCCTAATCAGGTAGCCGAGCTGTGCCGCACCACGGATATCTCTCCATGCCACCAAGCAGGCAGCCTCCGCCATGGGCAGAGCTATGGCGGTCATGGTGGCAGTGGAGAGACATCTGTGGATGAACCTGGCAGACATCGGGAAGAAAGAAAAGGCTTTCTTCTCAATGCTCAGGTTTTACGTTCTGAACTTTTCGGTATTTACGTTGAGACGGTGATCGAGAAGTTCAGGGAGACGAAGGCGCCCTCTGCTGCTTTCAGATCCTTCATTCCACAAAGGTCCAGGTCTGAGCCTGAACAACATAGGGGTCCTGGCCTGTCTCGATCTGAGGATCAAAGATGGGCACAGAAGGCTAGTGTCGCAACTTGCACTCCTCCCCCACCTGCAGGCAGGGGTAAGAGGAATCGTGGGTCATGAGGAGGTAAGTATAACCTAAGGGATGTGATCCAGATGGGTCAGCGTTCGTGTCCGAATCAGAGTGATACCAAGGTATCTACTCATTCCCTTTAGGTTCTTTTTACTTCTGCTTTTATCCTCCTCTTCCTAAATCTTCCTGTAACCATCAGCTCTCCACCTGATCGAGGTTAGGTGGATACCTCTTGCATAACAGTCTCCTATTCTGGACCTATAATGTTTTTGGCTGGTTCTATGTGTACGTTCTCAAAACTACATGGTGGTCAGTGTGCACGTGAACACTTTGCGCACTTTCTAAAATCCACGCAAGTGGTAAGTGTGCACGCAAGATTCTGTGCACTTTTTGAAATCCTGTACGGTAAGGGTTACACGCTCTACTTCGTTACCTTTCTTGAGATGATTAGACCTTGGTTCCTTGGGCTCCATTCAGCCAGTGTGTATTTGTTTATACAGTTCAAGCATCGCTTCCCTCAACATGAGGGTCTATTTGGGTGATTCTTGTGGTAGTTAAGCAGCGCTTCCCTTTTTCCAAGAAGGATCGCCTATGAGCGTGATACTTTGAGCTCGGAGTTCTCTGTTTTTTCAACAGTTTCCATAGATCTAGTTGATGACTCTCAAACATACTGTTTTGAGATACACCATTCCATCTATGAGCTGCTCTATCAGAGTGCCACGAGAGCCCCTCCTTAGAACAGTATTTGAAAATCCATGCTATGTTAAGTGTGCACGTGAAATTTTGCACACTTTCTGAAATCCACACTGTGGTAAGTTTGCACGCTAGTATTCTGCGTTTTTTTCTAAAATCCTATATGGTGAGGGCTTTGCGCGTTTGCTTCATGCCCTTTCTTGAGTTGGTGAAAGCCCCGTTCATCTTGGGCACCACTCCACCTATGTATCCTCGGATACCTATCTAAACAGGGTGTTGCTACTAGAGATCTGTTGAGACTGCTCTTTCAGCAAGCTTATGCGAAAGCTAGCAGTAGCCCCAAGCCTTCAGCTCTACTCCGGGCAGAGGCCCTAACAATTAAGCTGGGTATGTAGCTTAGGCCTTTGGCTATAAGGGGTACTGTCACAGACAGCCGTCTAAATGTGGAAATGGTAGAGTTCGTACTTAGGGCTCGCCATGATTCTGGCTTGCACTCCCCTCAGCATGGCGGGATGGGCATACTGCTCCCCATAGCGCCCCCTAGAGGATGTTTGAAGTTCCCTTGAAAGGGAATGTCTCAGATTATGAACGTAACCATGGTTCCCTGAGTAGGGAACGAGACACTGCGTCCTATAGCTCCCTGCCATGCTTTGGACCCAAGCTTCAGACGAAGAAGTGAATGACGTGTTCCCCCGGTGCCTGTTTATAGTCCCGCCGTTAGTGACGTAAGAGGCTGTATCCGGCCAACAAGTTGGTATTTTTTCAATGTATGCTTCAGACATGGGTCAGAACGAGGTGTTCCCCATAGCGCCCCCTAGATGACGCAGTGTCTCATTCCCTACTCAGGGAACCATGGTTACATTCGTAACCTGAGACATTTTTGATTTAGGAGTTATGTATAACTACATGCAAATTCTTTGGATTTACCAAAGTCTGCTTAAAGTTTAGGTCTCGCTTCATATTAGGTGTCTTTAACAACAGTATGTACTGTAATGGATTATATGGTACAGTTTACTTTTGTTCATGTTGTATTGCAAATGTTATATGTAATTATAACTGCAACTACAGAAATTAATAGCATATGTAATTGCAGGAAGGTATTTTTAAATATAAGTACAATGTTAAAACATACATAACACAGTATGAGACACAATGACACAAAGACACAATATAAAGTGGTTCCTATTGGTCTGCAGTCATATGCATGATGTTTCCAGAATGAACCCTGCTACAGTGAGACTGTCAAGGGCATTCCTGTTCCTTATGGTTTACACTCTTTTATTTGATCAGCATAGCTGTGGGATACATTCAGATGGATTCTGCATATCTGTTAAGCATGCATTCTTCCACCTAAGTTGTTTATCACATTTAACTCCTTGAGATAACAAAGACGCTAAAGAAAAGAACAAAGCCATCAGTAAAAAGCAATCTCTTTAGTTACGCATTATGTTTTTTGAAAGCTTTGCATACAAAATCCTATTCATCTTAGTAAATAAGTCAAGCAGTGTTCACTTATATAGGGAGATTGCAAATGTATCTTAATTAGTACTAATAGACACCTAGTGGTTTTGTTTTCATCCACATCATAAATGATAGCTAGCCATATAATACAGTTTATATTCCTAATACAACCACTTCCAAGCAGATGTGTATCAAAATTGCTTTACAAAATCTAATGTAAAGAAGGCAGGTAGACTGCAAATATTTGCGTCATGTTTGTGTAAATGTAAAGCCTCATGGTGTTCAATCAAAGTTATCTCAATTATATTCATATAGATATCTGCATAAGTACATACGTATATTTTTGCATGTTTATGTAGTATGAAATTCATAATTTATTATAATCAACTTTAGAGATTTACAAAACAGACTGGCCAAAACAATCTGAACTAGAAGTCAAAATAAATGGCTCCGATGAGTCATTCTGTGTAGTGAATCAAAACCGCAAAGCAAGTTTTGAGACACAGCTCATAATTATTTAATTTAGGTGTTTCAGTCAGAAATCAAATATATAGCCATGAAGTCTGCATTTAAAACATTTGGGGGAAAAAATGGGTCCTCCTGAAGAACTTAGTGAATTCAAGCATGATAGTCTGATAAAATACCACCTTTGTGATAAGTCAGTTTGTGACACTTTATCCCTGCTAGATATTCCACGATCAACTGTAAGGTTTATAATTGGAAAATGGAACAACAGTGACTCAGCCATGAAATTGAAAAGACAATGCTAGTGCATGGTGCTCAAAAGTCATCAACGCTCTACTGATTCGAACTTCCACTGACATTTTATCAGCACAAAACCGGTGTAGCGAGATCTTCATGGAATGGGTTTACATACAAGAATCACATCACCAAGTACAATGTAAAATAGTGGATGGAGTGCTGTAAAGAATGCCGCCACTGGACTCTGGAGCAGTGGAAACCTGTTCTGTGTAGTGACAAATCAAGCTTCTCTTTTTGGCAGCCTGATTGGGTAGTCTGGGTTTGGCAAATGCCATGAGAATGTTATCTGTCTGACTTGTGTGAACTATAATGTTGGGTGAAGGTGTTGACAATGGTTTGGGGCTGGTTTTCAGGGGTTAGTCTTGGACACTTTTTTTTTTTATATTGAAGGGAAATCTTAATGCTTCAACATACCAAGCATATATTTAGGATCAATGCTATGCTTCCAACTTTTGGGAACAGTTAGGGAAAGGTCCTTTACCAGCAAGGATGGATATGTTTGGTGTGAAAGAACTTCACTGGCCCACAGAGTCATGAACTTAACCCATTGAACACCTTTGGAATGAATTGGAACAGAGATTGCAAGTCAGGCCTTCATGCACAACATCAGTGCCTGACCTCAAAATTGCTCTAATGGATGAACAGACAAACATCCCCCCCCCCCAATTCTTTTTGTAGAAATCCTTCCTAGAAGAGTGCAAGCTCTTATACTGTAAAAGACATGAAATGCAGGCCAGGAGCGAGGCCCTCTAGAGGTGTGATGCCCTGTGCGGATGCACGCTTGGCACAGCCCTTGCAACGGTACTGTGTGTACTAAAGTCACACTTTACATATGAATGCATACGGGGCTATCGCTAGTGGGGTGAAAGGTGGTGACAATTATAGGGGCCCATGGCTGAGCCCCCCCAATCCCCCCCTCCCCCGGCGATCTCAACCGACTGGCTGAGGCAAACCTAAAAAGATGCTCAGGACAGTTGACCAGCCACTGTTGCGCATCGTCACAAAATCGTATCATTTAAGTTCTTGTCATATTTTATTAGCATATTCTAAATTATAGCGAATAAACTGTGATAATGTGAGAAATGTTGAAGATGTCTGAATAAATTTTGGTTTGACTATATATTTCATTCTTACAGTGAAGACTATGCAGTGCTATTTCACATTTGATTATTCAGTTTCTGTACCTGTACACCTTCAAAACTTAAAATAATTAAACATTGTGTAAATAGCACAAATGAACAAATAGAACGAACATACAAATAGAACAAATTCAAACAGGGCCCACTGGTCCAATCCGTACTAGGGCCCTGCAAACCCCAGCTACAGCCATGAATGCATATGAATACTAATGAGGTACGTTATAGAATTACACAGTTTGGGTTGAAGAGCTTGATCCAATCACAATCTCCCCTCCAGTCTGTATAATCAATCTAATGGGCGTGGATTCAAGAAAGATTGATGCACAATGCAATCAAAATCAACTGAGAGACCAAACGACCTCACATACATGAAATAATGTCAGCTGGAAAATCGATGTTGGCACAAAAGTTTTTTTTACATGACCTCATTTAAAGACATCATTAGCATTAAATTAGTCTTCCTGGATTGTAGATCAAATCATCTTCTCCTAATGCCATGAAAAACATACAATAACATAGAGAGTCCTCATGCTCACCCAAACTCCGACAGCGTGCCTCATAATAATACATATTGAATCGGCAGTCATTTGATGCATGCTGGGAGGTTTGGTTGGAACAGCAGGTCTATTCCTCAGTTCGGCGGTACGCTGGAGGCTGTGTATCTAAGGGCTAGCTGCGGGTTTACCAAGCCTGAACTTAAATCCACTGCACTGTCCTCGATCTCTTTCTTAGATGACAGTGTAGGAGACTGTTCAGTGTTTCTGGCTGCGCCCCCAGTCAAACTGTTCATGTGAACAATTCAATCCTGCTCCCAAGAGCAAGTCAACAACCAGATTGACGTTGACTGAATTTTGAAACAGGCCTTGTAAAGCAAAATCCAAAGAAAGCCCCCAAAGCGTTACTAGAGGTCTGGACGCAGGTGCCACAGGACTGTTTTATAAAGCATACAAGCTAACATCAGTGTGATATCTACATCAAACTAAAGCATGGTTGGCATTTAAAGTCTGTTTTCCAAAAAATATGGCTACACTCCAAGTCAGCATAAAGTTTACCCTATTTGCATTCGTCTTGTTCTCGTTGTGAATGATTCATCAGTGCAGCCAAAGAAAAATATTGTTTCGTAGTCTTTAATCAAAAGTAATGACTTGCTCTACTCTTAAACATTTATTATTTTTGGCTGATGTCACTTTTGTCGGCTATTAACCAAATAGCTTTGACATTGTTTTAGTAACCTCACATTCAGTCTGGCTCCATTCTGACATTCATTGCATAGCCACTTTTCAGGATCCAATCGATTCCTGATGGATAGAATAAACAACTGACTTGTTTTTCTGAGTTTCACTTAGAAATATGTCACATTTAAGAAGTAAAAATGGGTTGCAAATGGTAAAATACTTCAGTAACCTCCAGTTTTGGTAAAGGATGTATGGTCTTATTATGAACTGCGTCTAATTATAATTTTATGAGAATCAAATATGATTACCTATATTCTCCGAACACCTTGTCTTGTAATGAAGCATTTCCAATGAATGAACAGATTGCTTTTCATGGACAACCTCCCAAATCAAAATTAGACATTCAGCTGCATGGAATTTCAATTTAAGGCAAAAATGCAAGGACAGTGCCAAACATGTTTCTAAAATGTAACCATGATTTTGGTAACAGGTCTCCTGAACAATGTCCACTGCCGCTCGCTGGTTGAACATTGAGAGAGTTTAGGGAGAGATTGCACAATCTACAAATATCTACTTAATATATTTGTCAATTTATATATATATATATAAATATATATATACATATATATATATATATATATATATATATATATATATATATATATATATATATATATATATATATATATAATTCTTGAAATTTTCAAAGAAATTTACATTTTTATTCAGCAAAGATGCAATACTACACAATACAATTGATTAAGATTGAGTGTATTTACATTTAGAATGTTAAAAAAAAGTTATTCTAAACTTTTTGTTCATCAAATAATTATAATATATAATATCATATTATATTATAGTAATTAAAATCTGAAAGATCATGTGAAACTGAAGACCTGTGACACGAGGCTTGTGAAAAATCAGCTTTGGTATCACAGGAATTAATTATATTTTAAAATATATTAAAATATAAAACAGTTATTAATTTTTATAATATTTCACACTGTTTCACTGAATATTGACCAAATAAATCCAGCCTTGGTAAGCATTGGTGAGATTTCTTTCAAAACTATTTAAAATGTAATATACTGTTACATGTTTAACAGTACTGTATACTGGATCCTGGCAGCTCTTAAAGTGACAACAGTCATTCATGTTAATCAAACAACAAAAGAGAGAAAACCTCTCACTTCTCTTAACTAAATCTTGACTAAATACAGTGTTTTATACGTTTAATTACTTTATACAATGTATGCAGCATTTCTTAATTATTTGTTATACTGTATTTTTTGTGCTTGCAATTAGTTTCTTATTCTTATTTAATCACTGACTGATTACTTGTTTTCAGCGATCTTGAGTTGTTTTTATTTTATTTTATTTAGGCTAGTATTAGTTTTTTATTATAGTGACTAGAATTATGAAATTTCTATCAAAAATTATATATATAAAGAAAGATGATTTCATAAAGACCTTATTTAAAGCAAAAATAACTATATTGTTATTTATATTGTTTCCGTGAAATAAAATTAGTCATGTTATAACATTTTGGTCACATCGAAATAATAATAATTCAAAACATTTCTAAAATAATCTTGAAATAATCTGCAAAATGTGTTTGCTCTTGGAAAGCACTGTGCAACTCTGACAGCTATTAAATAAGGAAGCGTCATAGACCTGTTCTGGTTCACAGCGTATTTTTCAGATGAATCTGTGATGGAACAATGCCCCATTTTACGGTCAGAGTTGAAAACTGATAGTTGTCCTTTTTACAAATGGTGCAGGATTTCTTGCCAAGCCCCATGAATATTCAGAGGGAGCAGGGCCTTAGGCAAGCACACTAGCATGGAACGGCTATCAGACACTTCGCTCTTCTACAGAGCCGTGGTTCAGCCCCCCACCCCCCTTTCCCCATTTTTCTCTCCGAACAGCTCTGCGTTTTTCAGGGACGGGATATAATAAAAGAGGAGAGGAGGATTTCCGTGCGACTGGTGTGATTAATTGAGCCTGGCAAACAGAAAATATAAAGTCAGTGGAGCCATATTGTTCAGTGGCTTGTTTAGTGTTTGTGTGCCAGAAACGATGAGCTCATATGATCTGCAGCCACGACGTTCCGCTCTAGGAAGTTAATATTCCCACTGGGAAAGCTTGGTATAATTGACTTTCTGGACTTGCACGCTTAACGGTCAGCGGCCAACGAGAAATTGGCAAATGGCCGCATAACTAACAATTTGTGCTTGCATAAACAAATGCTGTCAGCCTTAATCAAACACACAAACTTCCACACAAATGGTGAAAATGCCACACTCTGAATCGCCTCCAAGAACAAAAGGTGCTGTGAGATCAATTAATATAGTATGTAGTGGCAAAAAGTGCTGCAGTGGATTCGATACATGTTGGCGCACCTTTGTAGATGATACTTTTAGGGTATCAAAAGATGTTAACCTTTAGCTGGAAGCCTTAGAGCCCAATAAAATGCTAAAAGCAGCCTGTTCCTCTTAGCTGCAGGGGAGAGCAGGTCGCATGGGATAATATTTAGCAGGGCCCTGACCTCACCGGCCCTGAGTGCCATCATGACTATGAATAAGATGCGACCAAGGCTTCATGAATGCTGGTGAGAGAAATCTTTGATAAAAACGTGATTGGCAGATTTAACTCTTTGACACTGCGCTATGAAAAGCTTACAGAAAGCGCTTAAAGAGTTAGTTCACCCAAAAAAATTTAAATTATCCCATAAATTACTCAGCCCTAATGCATCCTAGATGTGTGTGAATTTCTCTTTTCAAACGAATCCATTCGGAGTTTGTCTTTGTGTCTTCCTGTGTCTTCGATATTTCAAGCTGTTTAAAGCCAGTCAGCGGGTGTTGCATTGCTTCAGTCCAAAAGAAGTTAAATAAAAAAATAAAAAAAATCCATTAAAAAAAGTGTCTCACACAGCTCTAGGGGGTGAACAAAAGTCTCCTGTAGTATATCGATGCATTTTTGTAAGAATAATATTCAAGAGGACCTTCAAGCCAAGTTTCTGTCTTGCATGTGGAGATCACAGTCCTACTGGCGAAGGATACAATAGAGCCAGTCCCTCCAGCCGATATGAAGACAGGGTTTTACAGCCCCTACTTCATATACCCAGGGCCGGCCCATGGCATAGGGGATATAGGCAGTTGCCTAGGACGCAAAATGTTTTTGTTTTCTACTTCTTTTTTTTTGGTCGGAAGTGACCATCGTGCTCTCCTAAACCCATATATTGAGCAAAATAATTTCTGACAGTTAACAACTTTAGTACTGACAGATCATCAAACTGATAAATAAATGTTGAACAAAAAAATGTTTTTTTTTTTACATCAACGTAAAGTCATAAGATTTGGCAACATGTCATGTTGGACTAATTTAAACAGTTTCTTCATTATGACATAATTATAAAACACACAGTTAAAATAGTTTTTTATATACTCTTACAGTATATTTTTTTTTAAAAAATGACCGATAACAGGAAATTATTAGGGGCAAAAGGCAGGTAGTGACGCAAAGAGGAGCAGAAAAATATCAATATAGATGTAAAAATCACAGGTTAAGGACTGTGTATTTGTCCGTGATGTTTATGTAGTATTTTGAAATAGCCTTTTTAGAGCATCTTAAGTGGCAACACTGACACATGGAACATTTTTGCTTGAGTTAACTGCTTATTTAATTTTACTTTATTTTCTTTCAAATAAATGTAAGCTTCTGTAATCTTGTCTTAATATCAGTTACGTTTCTGCCTGCTTTTAATCAACCAAAAAGTGTCTTAATGTCTTTTAAAAAAGACCATAACAAGGACAATAATCTAGCGTTCATACCATTAAATAATTAAGTTTAAATAAAAGTAATTTTCTACTGTATATATGCACAACATTTTAATGAAAGGTATGGGCATGTTAATTAGATTAACTAGCTAGCTAGCTGGCTAACATCTACAAATAAATGACAAAATGTAGCCTTTATTTTTTGCCTTTGTTGTCTATTAGACTATTGTAGGCATTTCATATTGCTATTATTTCTCTTTGTTGTCTAAAATCAAACATTTTTCCTAGGGCACTAACATAGCCTGGGATGGCCCTGATTGTACCCAAGAAAGGCTGTGTGTTATGACCAATTTTGGATCTGCATGACTTGAACCGGGACCTTTTCCGGTTACTGTTCAAGATGTTGATGCAGAAACGCATATTCAGGTGCATCCTTCCCCGAGATTGGTTTGCAGTGATCAACCTGAAGGATGAGTACTTTGATGTGTCGATCCTTTTGCGCCACAGACCATTTCTGTGGTTCATGATTGAAGGACGTACATATTAGCAAAAGGTCCTGAACTTCGGGGCTGTCCCTTACTCCCAGTGTCTTCACGAAAGTTGTGGAGGGAACTCTTTTTCCCTCAGAGAGCAAGGTGTTCGCATCCTCAGTTATCTCGATGATTGGCTTATACTAGCACAGTCTCAGGATCAGTTGTGTGAGTACAGGAATCTGGTGCACAGTCGCTGCTGAACTGTGTGAATTCATTCAAGGGCAGGACAGTGTTCCCACTGAAACAATTTTGGAGGCTCCTGGGGCATATGACAGCTCTAGCAACAGTTATACAGCTGGGGTTGCTTCATGGCATGCACGGATGCACTGGCACACAGCTGGATGTGGGGCCTTTGGAAGTATGCATTTCCCCCAATGAGCATTCAGGGAGGACGAGGAACAGGTCCTGTTTGTAGTGCTTTATTGGCCCACTCTGACCAGGTTCCCAGAACGAATGCTCCTTGTGACAGCACCTCCTTGGGAGATTCCTCTGAGGAAGGATCTATTGACTCAGAGATGGGGCACCCTGTGGCACCTATGTCCAAACCTACGAAAACTTTATGTCTGGTTCCTAGACAGGACATTCCTTAGGGGGGTGAAAAGGTTAAATCCTCCCCAGCCCCCACATACACTCTTGGGACTTGTCTTTAGTGTTCAAATAATTAAAACAAGCCCGATTTGAGCCTGCAGTCAGTCAAGCTAAAGTTTCTTTCAATGAAATCTCTTCTCCTGTTTGCACTGGTCTCCATCAAGAGGGCAGGGGACCTGCATGCTTTTTCGTTTGACTCCCAGTGACCAAGGTTCCTACTACTCCCTTCAGGGATCAGGTAGTCATCCTGCAAGTGCTGCCCCCAGAGGAGGCAGACCCAGCCCTATCTTTGCTTTGTCCTCTCCGAGCCTTGAGATGATACCTAGACCAGACACGAAGCTTTAGGACCTCAGACCAGCTCTTTGTCTGTTACAAATACCGGCAGAAGGGGAAGGCAGTCTCTAAGCAGAGGATGGCCCATTCGATTGTGGATGCCATCACCTTTGCTTATCAGGAACAGTGTATGCCCTGCCCACTTAGGTTGCGAGCTCACTCTACTAGAAGTGTTGCATCCTCCTAGGTGCTGGCTCGTGGTGCCTCGCTGACAGATATTTGTACATTTCAGGGCTAGGCGACCCTCAACACGTTCACTAGATTCTATAACTTTCGTGTGGATCCAGTATCTTCCTCTTTTCTCACCTCAAATGGTTAGAGGCACTTTGAGGCACTGAGAGGTTTAATGCTGGCTTGCTAAAACTGCTTCAGAGTGTCCATACTGTAGGCCCTGTCGAACTCCTCCATCCCCTCAGCAGCCAGAAGTGACAGGCCCTCACTCAGTGAATCCTTGGGAAATAGTAGAGGGTTGGGTTTAATATTTAGTGACCTAAGTGGAAACCATATGTGTAAAGTCTATGATATAGTGTTTCCTCGTCAGACTTCTGCCATTTCCAAGAGGGTTATAATCACCTCTAATATTCCATATGCACCTAAACGGTTGTTCATATGTGTGAGTGCTTCCGAAACCTCCCTCGGGAAGGATGGGGCTTCCACTATGTTCCTGTTCCAAGTGATACGAGTGGGTACTGCTAGGACAACAGTGACTGGTCTGCTTGTTTAGAGCCCTGGACTACACCAAAAAGCGGTGCAGGCAGCTCGCACAGGACACTGGAAGTGGCAGCATCAATGGCACTTTGGTAGGAATCCCAGTTCGTCGATCACTAACGTAACATTGAGAGTGAATGACTGAAAGGGAATGGAGATGTCACGTCTTGTCACCACAGCTGCTGTACGACTGGTGAGCGGCTTGGTCACTGGCTCAGATCCTCAGCAAAAACCTGGTATGCGTTGAACTAGCTACTAGAGATCCCAATTTGTCAGTCACCGACGTGACATCTCCATTCCCTCCTTCATGAAACGAGGGTTACATAAGTAACCGAGGCATTTCTGAATTTTATTCTAACCAAGGCGGCATTTATCTTAGTAAATAACAGAAAAAGCCATAATATTCAGAACTATTATTATAATTTAAGATGATAAAAGTTTACAAAAAAGCATTTATATAAAAAAAAATGCTCACTTTAAATTAATTTAATGGAAACTTGATGAATTAATAATAATAATAATAATAATAATTTTGTATTTTATACAGTTTTACTTACATTAATTACATAAGTTACTGACTAGTCCTGACTATTTTAATATAATTATATCACATTAATCAGTGTTTCCTAAGAAATGCCCCACAAATCAAAAAATTATTTATTTTCATATTACTGAACATATACTGAACATATACTGAACATACTGAAACCTATCGTTAGCCATTTTGTAATCAAAGATGTCAGAGTCAACTATCATCAATCTTTTCAGTATCCAGATCAAAGCTCTTTAAACCTGCTTTCACCATGTCACTGCAAAAACCATGATGGCAGATCTAAATTTATATATAGCAATTACAGAGATTTTCATTGAACTATGTACAGGGCCAGGGCAACACTTTAAATCTCACCTAAATCTTTCGCCTTTATGTGACATGCTTGTGCGTTTCTGCAGCGTGTTCAGGGATATCCCATTAACCTCCAGTACTCACAGCCCCACAGTATAAGTTCCTCTTTACGGCTAAATGGGAGTAAGGATTAGCAAGGGAATAATAAGAAAGCACACTGTAGGCAAGCCATTATGAATGGACGGGTAAAAAGATGAATGTTGTATGTAGTTAAATTGAGCAAGGGCTTAATTTAAAAAAGAGAGACAGAAAAAGAAAAGGAGGGAGAGAAAAGAGAGAGAGTGCATGGTGAAAATGGCACAACTGAGAGAGGGAACAGAAATTAATCAGCAAGAGTTTGCCAAATTCATAGTTGCCAAAATGTTTTAACTGGAACCTGAAAGGAACAGTTCACAGAAAAAAATAAAATTCTGTAATTATTTAAAGAATACTGGAAATCAATAATATTTTGTGACCAAAGGGTTTTGAAAAAGCACATTAAAAAGCCTTTTGAAGTCATCAAATTTTAAAACTATAAGTCAAGTATACAAATATTCTTGTATGGATCAACCGTGCTTCAAATTTAAATTAATTAAATGAAGATTATGTTTATTGTATGAAATGTATTTAATGTTTAAATTTAGAGCATCTTGACATCTATGAAAAGTTTTGTAAGAATTATTATTATATTTTTTTTGCATGATGACGATTCTTGAAATTTTATACATTCTAAACATGAATGTTGGTCATATGACATTTAGGAGGTGCTTGCAATAAGAAAAAAGGAAGGTTTTTAGAAATTGACTTTTAAAATGTCATTTTTAATGCCTCTAAAATGTCATGTGGTTTAACCATCAAGCAAAATGTAATAACACGTTTCCTTACACATTAAATACATGTGAATGAACGCCTCTTTATCAATTCAAATGGTTTATATATATATATATATATATATATATATATATATATATATATATATATATATATATATATATATATATAAAATTAAAAATATTTAAAACATTTCATGAATTAATTTATAAATATCATTTATTTATAAATATGTTCAACCACAAGCTTTTTCAACCTGACCTAACCCATTCGTTGTCACAAAAAGATCAGATTAAATAGCATTTTAAGACACTTTATTTATTCTTTCTTTTTTTCTTTTTTAAAGGGACAAGCCTTTCAAAATGCCTTGCACCAATTGCCTTTGTAGTGCATATGTAGAAATGGAAAAGAAGAAAGTTGCACTTGTCAAGCAAATTCATAGTCTTTAGAAGTAGTGATATCTCTCTCTCGCTCACTCCTCCTGTCACTCACTCTCACACCATCTGACTGCAAGCACAGTTAGTCCACATATTGATTTTGTGGGGGTAATTGGCTTTAGTAGAGAGAGGGAAAAAACTGGTCAGGAACGGGAGATAAAAATGTTGGCGGCTAAATAACTTTGTACTATTGAATTCTTTAAGTTTTGGTTGGTGGCTGCGATAAACACAATAGATCTCCCTTGAGTGAAAGGCAATGTTCGATAAGCCTGTGCACATTCTGTGCTTCTGGAATGACCTCTGTACCACAGCCAGTGTGTAATGTAACAGTCCATTGAGCTCTACTACAGAGAACAACCACATTATTTCTGCATTAGCCTATATTATGTTATGTTTTAAAATCCACACTAACATAAAACCTGACAAAATTGGTGTTATTCATAATACAAATTGACAAATGTTTTGCCAATTAGAAAAAAAGTACTGCTCTTTAAAACCAATTCAATGCTCTATTAACCAGTCTAGACTGCACCTGGCTCCCCATTACCGAAACCATGCAAACAGCCAAATAAGTCTGGTGGAGATGAACAACACGAGCAGGAGCCCTGGCGTTCTTTTCCACCTTGTCCATGTGTGCTTGTGCCAAACAGATCAGTCTGATAGCATTACTTTAACAAATTAGATCTGCTCCAAGCATCTCCAAAATGCCATGTGGCCATTATTGTTTCAGTTACTCCACCTGTGTCTCCCTCATTACCCTCCTTGTTTGTCGTCCTTTTTAATCTCCTGGTGTCTACAGTCCTGTGCTGTATCATTGTTTTATATCATTGATTACTCGTTGTGTGTTTGGAATGTTCATCTTGCCTTGCTGTGCTCACTCCTGGCCTGCCTACTTGATTTTCCTCCCCGGGGTAGTTTTTGCTGTGCTTTTGTTTTAGTTTATTAATAAAAGACCTATTCTTCATGCACCTTGTGGCCTCGCTTCTTCCACTCCCCTGTCCCCTTACATTACTGACCATAAAACACAGACATGAGGGTCTGATGTGGTGTACTAATATATATATATATATATATATATATATATATATATATATATATATATATATATATATATATATTTACTTTATGCCCCCCAAAAACATCAAAACAATTTTAATTCAGAATTTAAAAACATTCCAATCATAATTTAAGAAATTAAAACTTGCTACATATAATTACAAAGAAATGGCAAGTAGCACATTGAATAAAACTCTGAATTAAACATTTTAAAGTAGAGATTAAAATAGTATGTATACATATATAAACAGTAAAAATAATAATAATAATAATAAATATATATATATATATTTTTTTTGTGTGTGTGTGTGTGTAGGGGAGCTGTTTCCAAGGCATTATACCTATGATGTGTATTTTGAAAGATTTTAGAATACATGTATACATATTCATATGCACACATGAGCAGGCCACAATCATCAAAGCACAGCCAAAGTGCTTTGTATTGTTCAACAACTTCCTCTGAAATGGAGGATATGTTCATGGTGATGTTTTTAAAGATACATGAATTCATCTACAAGTTTTTCTCATTCAGATTCCTCACTGTGTTTGCACTCCTCAGATTAAATTTATGCTGTGCTGACTTTAGGTTCTTTCACAGAGGAAACCCAGGTTATTTTTTTTTTTTTTTTTTTTCTTTATACTCAGCCACCCAGAGCAGAATCCATTTTCTGAAGGGAGCAGCATTATGTGCGCCTCACTCTGATTTTTCCTCATTGTAACATCTGAAGTAAAACACAAAGCATGCAATTTTCCACCCCAAGCTTCAAGACATCATAATGGCTAATACATGCTGCCATGTTAAAGTGTGCGATTCACATATTCTAGGCATTGCAGAAAAATCATTTAACTCCTTTCAATTCTAGGAAGCCACTGTAAATTTGAATTGGAATGTATAATTGACTCAATCAAAAAATACTTGTGCAATCACAATTAGAACTGATATTTGGTTTTATCATCTAGTACCAGTAATGCAACTTCAACATCAATTTGTTACTCTGCCCTCATTTGTTTAGTTTCTCTGATAATTACCAGTCCCTTACTTCAGCATTAACAGATGGGAGGACATAAACCATCTTGAAATAATAATGAATGATTATTGTGCCACGAGATGAAATTGTGCCATGTCAAGGACTTCAGTAAATCTATTCAACCTTCCAGAGCCTGAAATGTCGATTGCACAGAGGACTTCTTCATCCCTAGACTTTATCGGACTTGAGAAAATCAGGTAGGCGGTGGTGAAATGTGGCCACCTGAATGTCCCGAAAGTTCATTCCCTGACTTCAATTTTCAATTTTTCGGTTTGAATCCATCATGCCTCAATAATATAGCTAGGTTCTTGTGCACAGAGGGGCAATATATCCAGCTCCCTTTTCTAATCTTAGATGTCGTTAGAATGATTTAAATTCAATATGAGTCCACTAATTAGAAGATTAAATATCTCCAGTATATCACCTCCTTATCAGAATTATTACACATGGGATTATTTATTTCTGGTTTTGCTACATCCTCTAGATGTGCAATAGAGTTGAATATTATTTGTTATGACCAAGATGCATGCAATTATAAGCACTGTGAATGCTAATAATATTAGTATTAGCAGTATACAACAACATGCACAGCATAGTAAATACGAAAGACAGAGAAAGAGAAAGACACTTGAATAAGAAAGTTCATAACATGAAAAAATAATGTCAAAAACTGTTGGTTTCAGACCAACAGCATTACTTTTGTTAAACAGCTCAATAAACAAGGAGTTAATACTGAGTAATTTTATGCCAAATTTAGCACAGAAGTGCTTCTGAAGTGGCATTTAGGTGTCTTTACACAGACATACATGCATTTACTCTGCAAATACAACTGCATGTTTTGATTCTACGGGCTGAAGTGGGTCAGATCAGACTTAATTTAGTCTGGATTTGATGTAACACTATGTCTTTACCGAGGATTTTGTGCAGGCCTTAACGTAGCTGTGCCTAATTTTATTCTGTCCACAAAAAAATCGATTCCAAGCACAGGCAAATCCATTGATGCATTTCGGCTGTATTCTTACAGTATCACCTGACATCTCCGATGTTCATATACAAATTCAGACAGGACTAACATCTCTGTGTTTATTACAGAGGTGGGAGGTTCTGTTTTGAACATCCAGGCATTGCATCTGTATACATGCATTGTGTAAAGTCATTTGGATTGGCAGTTTAACCAAAGTTTTATGACAAAAACCATGGTGACGCTATATGGCTAGTATAGCAAAAACATGGTCAATACTTTAGTTTAACTATTTATTTATTTTATTTTATTTTATTTTTTTGTAGTAAAACCATGTTTAATTTTCATAAAGCTACATATGTAATTAAAACATTATGTAATTGACTGCAGAAATTAAGGTGAAGTAACATTAATATTAACTGACTCTGAAATTATAGTAGTAAGTCTGAACAGTTTATGTGATCTGGCTCTTGATTGTATTATTCTTATTTTTTTATTTCTTTGCCAGGAGGCAAACAAATCAAAAATATGTCAAGTAGTGAGAGCATCTACAGTAGTTCACGCTGGTCAAAACACAGAGGGAAACGAATTGTGAAAAAAATAATAAATAAATAAAAAATAAAAACCCTGTTTTGGTCTTGAATTAATCACTGGGTTAAACACTTACGAATGAATAAATGATTCACTCATAAAAAACACTTGTTGCCACCTATTGGTGTACCAATATAACCTCGCCGAGTCCCTGAAAAATCCTCACCACTATTCATACACTTTTCAATAACCTGCATAAATACTGTATCATTAAATGTGTAATAAAACAATAGTACAACAATAGACACATTTCTTCCCATAGATAGCTAAAATTGACAATGATCACACCGTTGATCATAGTTGCTGGAATAAATTTATGTCGTATTATATCAGTATTGAATGTTTTTTATTTATTTATTTTCCTTTCACAAAGATGTGCTGTGATGGTAGTGAGACCTGTTAATTAATGGTCTCGTCCCATATCTGTTAACAGTTTTTATTTGGAAGTTAAAAGCTCTTTGGGGAAGTTGTGGCCTAGTTATTATAGAGTTTGACTCCTAACCCTAGGGTTGGGTTGTGGGTTCGAGTCTCCACGTTACCACGACTTAGGTGCCCTTGAGCAAGGCACTGAACCCCCAACTGCTCCCCGGGCGCTGCTGCACAAATGGCTGCCCACTGCTCCGGGTGTGTGTGTGTGTGTGTGTGCACTTTGGATGGGTTAAATGCAGAGCACAAATTCTGAGTATGGGTCACCATACTTGGCTGAAAGTTACATCAATTTCACTTTAAAATTAGCTGTTAATGGCTTCTGGGCTTATGCAACGCCTCAGTGCAGTGAAAATCAAGCCACACCAGCCACAGGGCAGTCGGGTCTTATTAGAGCAGCAGCAGATCTGTAATCATAATTTGTATTAAATCCAGGGTTTTATGTACTGATTATGGTGGATATACAAAAGGCCAAATCTCCACCAATCTCTTGGAAAAAGGATGTTAACAATCAATTTGAACAAAGCCCTAATCTAAAACAGCTTTTGGTGTTGTAGCCCCTCCATTCCAAACCAAAAGCTTTGTCCAGGACCAACTTGCTCCTTCTTAAACCTCAAGATATGTTTAAAAGTATAGTTCACCTTCACATCATTCCAAACCTATAACTTCCTTGTGCAGAACACAAATGATGATATGTTGAAGAATGTTGGAAAACAAACAGATGGTGACCACAGAGATTTATTGTATGGACAAACGTGTGTTATTAATTAATTATAAATTATTGGAGCATTATTAATATTCTGAATGAACTATTTTCATATTCTATTTAAGTTTCCATCATTTTTATTTTTACAATTCTTATTATTCTTTACACATTTAGCTTGAATTTTTTTTATTTACATTTTTTATCAGTTTTAGTCATTTCAGTTATTCATTATGAATTAATTTTCAGTTGGTTGCAACAGCAACATTTGAACTTTTAATTATTTTTTAAAATTATTAATTTTACTTGATTTCAGCTTCATTTTGGTTAAAAAATATATTTTAATAGTTTTAGGCTTCGTTAACAATGACAACATTGGTATGAATTTATTTTCTATAAACTGTAATAAATAAATAAATAAATAAATAAATAAATAAAAATTGTTTCTCAAAACATAAAGTTTTTATCCCTTTAATATACATAATTTACCAGCTGGCTGGTCACACCATTTTGTGACAGAAAATATAAAGTAAATAACAAAAACCTTAAACACAACAGAACTATAATTCTTAATTAGCCCTGACTGCGTTTCAACGTTTGGATCTTAGGGACTGCTCTCAGCTCCTGCATTCAGCTTCCTCTTTCTTATCCCTGCTTTCGAAAACCCATTGAAAATGAAAAGAGGAAAAGCCCACATGAGGCTTCCCCAAACAAGGTTATTAAATGGCCACTGGATCAAGAAAGCAGTCCCTGAAATGCTTTTTAGTCCATCTTGTTTTTCTTATTACTGCTGCGACTGTTTACAGCTGGGACAAAGGCTTCAAACAGCCAGTGGCCTGGAGAAAGACACACGAGGGGAGCAGCTCTCCCTGTTATTTAACCCAGCCAGATCTTGTCTGGTAACACAGCTTTATCTCTTAGAAAAGAGGAGGTGGGGTAATAAGGTCAGTCAAGCCCAGGAGACAAGGAAGTGAGACTCAGGAGAATGAGCGTGAGAGTTTTCTAGATAGTGAGAAGGAGAAAAGGACAGATGGACAGAGGGAACAAGGGCAGAGGAAAGGGACAAAAGATAGTCACAAAGTCCCTGTTCACAGTGATACTTAAAACGTTGAGTGTCCTGCTTTTGCTGCTTAATCCAGTTAGATATAGCAGAGTTGTGGGAGGAAGTCTGTCTACAGACAGAAAGATCTGACTATTGGAATGAACTCACACAACATCTGCATGATAATTGCATCTGAATGCTGAGAGTGACTGCACAAGCATTTTTATTTTCACACGACATCAGGAAGTAATTACACACAGTGTGCACATCATTCTACTTTTCTATCACTGAACCATCCAAAGTTTGTCTTCAGCAACGGATTATGCCATGCATCTGCAATTTCAGATGAAACTAACCCTGAGTAAAAACCCCTTTAATTACTTTAGAACCAAATTGGGAAACTCAAGCATTAAAACCACATGATGCTCGAATATCCTACCTACTATGTTTGGATGCATGTGGCCCAGGTTCAAGATTTACAGTGTTTTATAGCATTCCCACACCTTCTGGATATTTCATTTTCCTTATTTAAGAAAGTCACAAAGACAAATTCCAATTAAGCGCTTGAAATTTGAAGATAACTGTTAAATCTATGTTCGTTATATAATTTTCAACTACTTTTTTTTTAAAGATTTGATCACATTCAACTTGGAATGGGAATTGTGAGCGATTTAGGTTTGGGATTCTTCAAAACGAATCTGTTAACACTAACGATGATTTTGAGAAGGTGTAGTTCACCCAATAATGTCAATTCAGTCATTATTTACTCACTCTGGTGTTCTAATGTTTTCTTTTCCAGATCACAAAATGGGGAAAAATCATATAGTGATTCTCATCCATATAGTGCGCTAGAATTAGATAATTTTGTAGGCCAATACCTTATATATATATATAATAATAGCAGGCTATTATTTTGGCACTTCCAATTCCATCGTCCAGAAGTTGATGGTTTGTTGGAATGTGTTTTTGGTTAAATGGCTGAAATAAAGTCTGTGGTTAAAACAAGCTCAAGCTATTTTCATATTTTATTCTACAACATTAAATACATTAGTAACACCACACTCATGACTTTTTTAAGCTTTTAAGTGTTTGGAAAAAGTTGATTGTTAACAAGTGGCTGAATGAGACTGTAGATGTTGTCGGGGACATTAAATTTCATCACACCAAACACAAAAATCGCTTGACTTTTCTAGTAAACTAAACAGAAATCATTCGCTCAACAACTGGACAAAAAGTCTCGAGATCAGAGCTGTAATTCAGTTGCACTTGATCTATGTGATTTGATATGCAGCAAGCAAGTGCAGTGTTAATGAGGTCTTATGCAGGAAATTTCAGAACTTGTGACACCCAGAGCCCCAGCATGACGAACGTAGACTAAATTCCTCTGCTCTTATTCTGCAGACCGGCACATCTTTGATTGAGTGGCCATTTCGTGATAATAAGCAGCATAAATTTTCAGTTAAATACAGTAATGTTCCTTTCTGTAGCGATAAAATATGAAAAAGACCAAGGAAGATGAATACATGCAATTTCTGGCCTTCCACATCCCCTGCTTTTCATTCATCTGTTTTACCTTCTGCATTAGCATGTGTTACCATTGGCTACAGCACAGCAGATGCGCTCTCCACTTTTTGGGGGTAACATCAAGGGAAGTGAATTCAGGGACTTTTATCTTCTTAATTATGTAAATTATATGCCTCTGATATTCCTTATCAAGACTAGAGGAAGCTGTGTTTCTTCCTTGGCAAACTTGCGAAGCGAGAGTCTGAATTCATTCACGCTGAACAATTTCTCCAAACTTGGCAAAAGAATTTCCTCCTGACTCACAATAGGATGAAAAAGTGAAAAAAAAAAGAAAAGCCCCAGCTCATAACTCATTTCTCAGATACAGTATGACTCTAAATCAGTGCTGCCTTGAATTGTGTGCTACTTTTTCTTGCACCCAGTGCCACAGCTTTGCAATTCATCTGCAAGGCCCTTAAAGCTCGACCACTATGTGCAATTTTTTCTGCATTTTCAACTTTAGCTGCAGGTTTATTCAAATATTGCTTTTGACATTCTTCACACAATATCTATCACTGCTCCATTTGAACACCATTTACGCAAACATCTCTCACTTGAACTCAGGTACAGTATTACTTGCCCTTCAGATTCACTTCAGAGATTAAATTTTATATCAAGGCAGATGAGCAGAAAGTAGTGAAGAACAAGACGTCTGATAAAAACAACCATTGTGCCATGTGCTACATATTTTCTAAGGACTCCTTATGGGGAATTGAAATCAATTATATGCGGAATGATGTTGTTGTTACCACTTAGTGTCTTATTGACAATCTTTATAATCTAAATCAGGTCCTGGGAAGGATTGTCAGCATTCATTGTAGTACTAAGAATTGATTAGGGTAAACAATTTTAGAGGTTTTTGATGAATTAGAACACACAGGCTCTTTATTACTGCAATTGAATATGACTAATAAGCTCAACTGCAGATTAGGATCATTGACAGAACCAACATGGACCTACAATAATCGCTATATGAAACAGCAGCATGGATTTTGGAGAGTAGTTACTGATTGCATCAGGAATTCAAGTCGACATGCACAGGATAACAATACCCTGAGGTTAGTGAGTGAAAACCGGTTCCAGAACTCTAAAAGACCATCAGGAAAAGCCCAAAACTCGCTGGTTTAATAATTAATCAATCTGTCACAATCGTAAATGTTACTGACACTGCATAAAGGGAACATAAAACTGTGTGTACCTGCTGTGAAATTGTAGCTTGCAGAAAATCCCATCGCTTCCAATTCACCATCCGCAACAAATTTTATCCATAGGTAACGGCTGCTCGATCTGATATATGGAGGGTTCTGCTGGCCGCAGTAGCGTCCAATTATTGGAGAAAAGCCAAAGGGTCCGTCCCTGACTTCAATATGGTCAAATTTACATTCCCATGAAGGCTCGATTGAATACTTTTCATCAAAGAAAAGATCAATGCATTGTCTCGGGGGAGCTGCAAAGGAGAAAAAAATCTAATAAATCAAGACTGACATCTGTAATTTATGATGGATGATGTCATATGTCGAATAATCACACTAGCATGGCAAATCATAACTAGGGGTTGGGAGGTGAACTGGTGGCCAATCTGGTTAGATTTAGGGATAGACCTTTGCGATTAAGTTTTTTTTTTTTACTTTGCATTTATATATGAATCATTTGAACATTGAACATACAAAATAGTTACATTTCACCACAAGATTGGGTTGGGTATGTTAGTCGTTATTAGTTTAGAAAGAAAGTTTTGGAGATAGGGATTGCATTCATATGCATTTATTTCTACTGTAACATAATAATAATAATCATCTCATAATATATGTAATCATTGCTGGGTAGTGACTGTTTACATGTAATCTTTATTACGTAATCAGATTTCAAAGATTAAATAACATTTTAAATAATCAGTCTACAGTTATTTTATTATTGACTACATAAACACATATTCACACAACATTGCATCAACTACCAATGAGCATTATTTTTATTTTTATTATTATAGATTTAACCATGTATTATAATAATAATAATAGTATACTATGGTTTTGAAAGGCTTTTGTCTTTTGTAAAAAACATTAAAATTCACAAAATACACAAAATCTGTTTAGTGTTTTATTTTGATTGTTATTCATTTTAATTTTAAGTAATATAGTCAGCACCATTTTTAATCTTAGTAGGACGACAAAGAGATTATCACATATAAACTGTCTAACTGCAAGAAAATTACTACTAGTGTCAGACTCTTATCCGTGTTTTGTGTGTGTTTTGCTCCCCGTGTGTTACCATGCTCATATTTGGTTTTCTTGTTCCTGTTCCCATTTGAGTTCTTATGGCATTTTTTTTCACTGAGTGGTACGACACGGCTCGGCACGGCTCAGTATGGTACTGCTTGGCTCTGCATGGTTTGCGTTTCCACTGCAGTTTATTAACGATTTAGAATGGCCGGGATTATTTACATGTCGTTATAGTTGCACCGCCTCTACTGCCACGACTCTTAAAAATATATTTTTCATTTACGCCGCCCCATCATGCTCTCACTGGATCCGCTCCTCTGCCATCAATGAGAGGAATGTCTGCACTTCTGCAACAGACAATCAACTTTTCAGTTGTTAAAAAAGGTGCGCTCATTCAAAACAGTTGTGTTTGATCCTTTGCTAGCTGTGAATTAAAATCTAGCAGTTCTTTGTTGTTTGTGTCGCAAGTTCAGTGATGCCGGTAGCGACTATTCTATCCAGCCAATCAGTGATCAGCAGGGTTTCCACGTCATGTTTTGGTAACAGTATGGTTCACTTGGAATGTCAACCGAAGCGGTACTAATAAAAAATGTACCAGGCACTGTACCCACTGGAACCCCCCCCCTTCAAAAAAAAGTGAACTGTACCGAGCCGTACCATGCCATACCATGCAGTGGAAAAGTGCCATTAGATCCACCTGTTTATTAATTATCCTCATTAGTTCTTGGTTACTTAACCCTTTGTCTGTGTCTAGCATCCGGTGTCTTATATCATTCCTTGTCTCCAGCATTCTCAATGCTCCCTGCTTTTGTTACTATTAAAGATTAAGAAGATTAATTCTCGTCTCCTCGTTTCCTGGCTCCAGCGTAACCTGACAACTAGCTTTTTTTAGTTTAATTTTATTATTAGCTTGCAAAAGCACAGCATGCTAGCAGTACAACTGATGCAATTGAAAGACAACCCCATTTTTACCCACTTTTGTGGAAATTGAATTGCGTTAATCAAATTAACGTTCAGATATTGAGAGATTATGTATAAAGCCTTCTGTTATGAATGCAAATGAAACACTAGTATTTATTAGCATCATAATGGTGCTGCATAGGATTAACAATCAACTGATTGCTCCTGCATCTTTCAGTCTGAGTGCCACTGCACTGCTGAACAATTCAAAACAACCCCCACCATCCAAGTGTCACATGACACATTTGTTTGTGTGCTGCATTTACTATTTGGACGAGGTATTTATTTTTTTATTTTTTTACCTTCAATGATGTAGATGCATTCTCGCTCTGGAGGATATTTGTTTGGGTAATTGGGTGAGGTGAAGAGACCTCCCTCTGGTTCTTTCACCCAGGTTCCACACTGCCCTGCCGGCTGCACTCCTGAATTGTTTTTCACTGAAAGAGAGCAGTCAAATGTCAGAGATTGCCAGGAAACATGGAGATGGAGAGTGGGTGGGTATTCTGTGACAAAACATCATTACCTGCTTCCTTCTTTGTTGCCCCAGACAACCCAAGCATGAGAAGACCAGCAACAACTGCGACAAGAGATTTAAGATCAGAACAGCAAAGAATCATGGGGATTCATTATGAACATACAGCTGGACTGAAGCGTGCAATCCCTATCTTCATGCTGGACTAAATTGCAAAGTGTATATTTGAAAATGCACAATAGAAATGGCAGAAAACCAACAATCTGAAATCTTATTCTTTAAAGAATTTGGTCTTAAGCTGGATAATTTTTTATTTAATTTAATGCAATATACAAAAACAATATACAAAATTACTGCAAATGATAAACCAATGTGCATTTATTTATTTATTTTAGTCTTTATTTTGCAATTAGTTTCCAAACTGATTGATTTGCTGTGGATGTACTGCAAGTTTTGGTAAAAAGAAGAATTCAGCTTAAGCTGGTAGCTGTTTTGAAATATGGTAGCTGGTTTCTAGTTGGTCCAAGCTGGTCACTGGCTGGTTGTCTAGCTACAAACCATCTTAAACTGATACAACCAGTTTTTTGCTGTTCCAAGTCATTCTACCAAATTGAACTAGCTAATTACTAGCTTGTAATGACCATCTTACGCCAGCTAGAAACCAGCTACCATTAAAAACCAGCCTAACCAGCTTGTAGATGGTGTTTTGCTGGTCCATGATGGTTTGGAGCACCAAATAACCAGCTTGGACCAACTAACAACCAACCTGCACCAGCTAATGATCATTAAGACCAACTAGAAACCAGATACCAACTTAAGATGTATTCTCCAGCAGAAATAACCCAACTGGGAAAATATATGCTACAATGTCAGAATGCATAAGCAGGTGCATATCACTCAAAATAAGTGCAATTGCAATTATAAAATGCAATAAATGCAATTATTTCAACCAGTTTACAATAATAAAGTTCCTAAAGGAATGAAGCGAGACAGACCGGTAAATGCAGATAGACCTCGTGCTTAAAATGAAACAGAGAGAAGAGAGTGAAGTTAACTGGCAGCTGGACTCACCGTGAAGGAACCTGTTCCCATGTACCATGTCTATTCCGTTCACAAAGGGCTTTCTCAACTAATTCCATTTAGATTGGAATACTTTTAGAAGGAAATATGGATATTTGCGAAAAAAGAAGCAAAAATCACAGCGAATATCAACAGCCCTGAATTCATCTCACTATAGCTACTGACAATTGAGATTCCAGCAGAGATCCACGACTATGCATTAGTAGTTCCGTATAAAACCAGAAAAAGGCTCAGACATTTCCATCCAAACGTTTCCAAACCCCTCTGGTGCTCTTAATGGATCAATAGCTCCGTCCGTCATTAGCTTTTCCTGATCGCTCCACCTTTCCAGAGTCATCACGAAAAGATTCATAAAGGGGAAAGGTTGGAAAATCTTCCATCCATCTCTAAGGAACACTCATCGGAATATCCATTCCACTTCATATTTCCATGGCTGAGCAAAGCCAACTTCAACAAGAAAACTCACAGCGTCAAGAAACGTGTTTAAAGCCTCATTCCCGTGTTCCCTCGCCAGTATGCAGTATAAAAGCCCTTTCCTGATTCCCTTCACATCAAAGAGTTAATTCAGATCATCGCTCCTCTCCGGCCATTCATTAATTTCAGTTCTTCAGCAGAGTTATGCCAACATGATGCGGCAGCACACGGAACTGTTCGTTGTGTGTCCACTAAAGATAATGCTGATGCTCTTGAAGACGCACCGCAAAGCCGGTCACACTGCGGGACCCGACGAATCCAACAGCTCACGCGGCAGCACTAGAGCAAAATTTAGGGGGTAAGGAAAAAAACTCTGGGTGAGGAAAAGAAACAAGCAAAGAGATGGATATCTAGCCAGAACTACTATAGCTACGCATCTCCAGCATTAACTGCACATGCAGTGCTGGATTGGCGAAGAGCATCTGCAGACTGCGGACAATTGGAGTAAATAGCGAAGCATGCAGACAATATAAATTCATTCGAGGGTTTATACGCGCCATGCCAAAAAAATCACCTTGTTTATCTGGCTTTAAAAATGTTAACTTCATTCATCACTAAACCTGACGCTGCTTTCTGGCCATTAAATCTACCACTGAAAATGTGCGCAGGTTTATCGTTAACCTGAGTTTGTTTTACACGTGTGGTGTGGGTAAAATTGTGTGGAATGATGAATTGATATTCTTAATCCTTGAAATAATAAAATTCCTTTTCTAAATGAACATGTCTTTTTATACAGGAAAATAGGCATCAAAACATGCTTAAAAATGAACATAATATTTAGTCGTTTTGAAGAATTGGAGAATTAACATGATTGATTTACTTTCTTGTTCAAATTCTAAATGGTGTAAGCATAAATCTTATAAAATCTTGCTTTATATAAGAATAAACTATTCTGGAAATGTTAAAAAAGTGTATTCTTTGTAAATAAGATTTTATTTTATATTTTATTTAATTACAATAACATTTTATTTAATTCATATAATAATATGGCATATACAGTATAGACCAAAGGTTTGGACACACCTTCTCATTCAAAGAGTTTTCTTTATTTTCATGACTATGAAAATTGTAGAGTCATACTGAAGGCATCAAGGTCTATTTGACCAAGAAGGAGAGTGATGGGGTGCTGCACCAGATGACCTGGCCTCCACAGTCACTGGACCTGGACCCAATTGAGATGGTTTAGGGGTGAGCTGGACCGCAGACAGAAGGCAAAAGGGCCAACAAGTGCTAAGCATCTCTCGGGGAACTCCTTCAAGACTGTTGGAAGACCATTTCAGGTGACTACCTCTTGAAGCTCATCAAGAGAATGCCAAGAGTGTGCAAAGCAGTAATCAAAGCAAAAGGTGGCTCCTTTGAAGAACCTAGAATATGACATATTTTCAGTTGTTTCACACTTTTTTGTTATGTATATAACTCCGTTTATAATTCCACATGTGTTAATTCATAGTTTTGATGCCTTCAGTGTGAATCTACAATTTTCAAGTCATGAAAATAAAGAAAACTCTTTGAATAAGAAAGTGTGTCCAAACGTTTGGTCTGTACTGTATTTAAAAACATGATCCTCCTGAGAACCAGAAATAAAAATCTTTGTGAATTTTTGTCATTACATTGTTTAGAGCATACGAAAAAAAGAAAATAAAAAAGGGTAAAATACAATTTTTGAAAATGATATTTTATGCATGTTATGCTATGTCCTCTTTATAGGGCACCAGGACTCAAGTTTTCCTAAAAATAAAATGACAAGAATAGATATGAAAAGGCTAAAAAAAATGGGACTTTTATACCAAACTTTGTTTAAGGATGGTTCTCATTTTATAAAATATATAACAAAATGATTTGATATACCAATTTGTTTCATGCAATATCTGTTTAAAATTTCTATGAACTGGTTATCCCATTAAGGACAATGTTGTCTATTTACATATATGTCTATCTATATATGTATCTAATTTGCTAATTAAAGTGCTGTTGGGACAGTATGTTGAAAAAAAAAACAAGTTTGATAATGGGAGTGTAATTGGTCAGATTTACATATGAATATCAATTATTTCATAAGAATATTGATATATAATTAGTTTTCCTATGTAATTCTTTTACCTCCAAAAAATGCATAATAAACATGCTTTTAGTCCTGGTGTCCTCTACAGTGGACATGTATGATGTCCTGTTTCATAACAAGAAGTCATATTTAGATTTGGAGCCCCTCAAATCATTTTCCTGAGATGTTGATTTATGACAAACAATTTGAAAATTAATCAGATTTAATTACAAAATATTAAGGATGTACAGTTTTATCACTAAATTAATGTCTGCCATTTTTAAAAACCAAGGAGATGGAGTGGCCATGGTGAAACATCCAATCATTTGGTATCTATGGAAAGCCCTGAATGTGGTCTGTACAGGACAAAATGGTGACAAATGAGGTCTCAGAGAAATTCACTAAAATAATGTCCACTACAGAGGCAAAAACTCCATAGCTGGGTCTCAGGAGACTGTAAGACTGTAAGTACTCTTTAATTTCTCAAAATACATTTTACTTATAATATATACAGTATATAAATAGTGACAGAAAACACAGCTAGTTATATTATACATGAGTTTTGCATAAATAAACGCATATTTATTTAATAGATGATCAACATCAGTCTTTATCTTACTTTATTCTCGCTGCTTCCAATTATAAAGAAAGCATATGCAATGAATGCCAGACCCTTTCCGTTGCCTAAAATGGTTGCATGGTCATCACAATATTTTGGCAGCGTCTCTCCATTTCATTCCAGCAGACTGACAGGCATCAATTCCAGCTGCACTGATGGAAAGTGCCAGTACACACAGAGTCCTCTCATTGCATATTTGAATACATGCATTTTCAAAGTTACAAGAATGTGAAATGTTTTTTATACTGTACGTTTGCATTAATATCTCTTTCCCTGATGCGATAATCTCATCAACCGTGTGCTGTCAGAACATCAGTCTCCCTTAAGCATGCTAATGTGAAGCACACTACAGACAGCTGATCCTTATAGAACATGAAAGTCAGCACAAAATCAAAGGCTTTTATACATATACAGTCAGCTAGAGTCACAAACGGAGTTAATATAAGAAATAGATTAAAAACTCAGAAATATTTGTTAAGGTTTTCATTAAAATGTTGAAGATTTGGATTTAGGCACATATGGTGGTTATAAAGTGTATCTGTGACCCAAACAGCCTGTCTAACAACTAAGAACGTATTTAAGTTGACAGTAAAAAAGCAGTCTGCCCTGCCCTAAAAGGTCCCCCTACTCAGTAACGGCTGCTTTAACAGAGCTAATGATGAGCCACTCCATTAAAACGCAACTTTGAGAAGCAAACTCTGACACAGAATGTATTAATCTTCAGAGTAATACACGCAACATTGAAGCTGGAAAAAGGGTTGCAATTGAATGTGGGGTTTTCCTGAAGAGAACTTAAAGGAATAGCTCACCCAAAACTGAAAATTTAAAAAATGTATCCAAGATGTAAATGTGTTTCTTTACTTATTGGAATGTATTAGGATAAATTCAGCATTACTTCATTTGCTCACCTCTGAAGTGAATGGGTGCCATCAGAATGGGAGTACGAACATCTGATACAGTAATCCACAAATAATCCACACAAATTGAGTCCATCCATTTTTCACTTTATCCGTTTGTCACTTCAAGGCTTCTGACTGAAATATGAGTCCTCTTTCCAAAATATCACTTTCTCCTGTGAAAAGTACACTCATCTGAATCAGGAGAGAAATATGCACAGAACAAGCACTGTTTATACAGTCCAAACAAATAAACAAATTGTAAATTTGTAAAGTTGTAAAGTTTTTATAATCAGTTTGGACTCTCATTCTGACGGCACCCATTCACTGCAGTGGATCCATTGTTGAGCAAGTGATATAATGATTTCTCCAAATCTTTTCTGAAAAAGAAACAAACTCATCTCCTGGATAGCCTGAGGGAGACATTTTAACATTTTTGGTTGAATCGTTCCTTTAAAGCTTAGTTTCTTTAAATTTTGTGTTTTAATGACAAATAGTAAGGACATACAGTACCATAAATTGCCATCACAGACAATGCTCCTGCAGGTTAGTTTTGTTGGAAAATTCCAGCAGTTATGAACACTCAATCAGCTCTGTCTCTCGACAATAACAATATAAGATTTAAAAATTGCCTCAGGACTTGATTTATTCCTTTAGACAGATAACAAAAGAAGAAGAAGAAGAAGAAGAAAAAACAGATCCTTTTCATCACTATCAGCACCTGATAGGAAGGCACAAGAGAGTCCAGATTGTTTTTGTCGAGTGGTGATAGTGCTTCTCGAAATTGGAATTTCCCCAGGAAAAACTCTGCAAGAAGCTGAATATCTTGCACTGGACCTTATTCATGAAAGGATACTCACTCTGATTTCTGAAGCGGTTTATTATTGTTACCATCCATAACTGCCCACAAAACCCCAATCAAAAGGATTTACTCATCAAAGCTTTAAAAAGTGTATTCAATGAATTAGCATTCAGTACAACCAGCAAAGCTTTTTGTCCACAGTTTCCCTTCAACAAGGCACAGAGAGATTTGAATGTAAATGTATACACGCTAATCCTATTAGAGATCTTTTTTGTTATATTTCAAAAGATGCTGCAAGACTTTGCAAAACCAGTTGAATATTCTTAACATCCAAAATCACTCTAAATGCAGCTCGCCGATTGGTTATTTTAGGGATGACTAATGAGAAAATGGCAATTATGTAAATAAGGGCTTATCTTGCTTACTGTATGCAATACCACAACTGCAGAGTTCAGTTGCTTCAGCTCATGTGCAAAAAAAGAAGAAGAAAAGAAAAATTAAATAAGAGAGAGAGAGAGAGAGGGAGAGAGAGAGAGGGATTCTAATGAAAGTAATTCATTCATCTTTCCCTAAAAAGCAACACATTAATGAAAGGTGTGAATCTCTATCAATTAAATTGAGATAAGCAGGGTTGTGGTTCTGCTGCTCTGAGTTTCTAATTAAAAAGCTCAGGGGAGATGGGATACCAGTCATGTATACACATATTATTAAACACCACATTCATGGACAAATGAGAAACAAAGATTGTATAAGTATAGCCTCCCACTGAATGCAATTAACCTTTTATGATACACATATTGAGAAGAAGAAAAAAAAACTCATATGACAAATATTTTCTACACTGTGGTTATGTATTTACTGTTGAAACCACGTTGAATTATATATACATATAAAAAAGCATTGTTAAAATGACTTGCTTCAGCTGGCAAATTATAATTCTTGAGAACATTTGATTGGACAAAATGTGGGGGTGCAGGATGAGTCATCAAAATATCTATTTTTTCTGGTTATTAACATTTAAAATATATTATTTTGTATTCAACAGAAGAAATAAACTATACAGGTTTGAAACAACTTAATGGTAAATAAGGAGTACACTCTTGGGACTACTATCATAGATGACCTCAAAATAAAGTCCTTCCCAATATTAGTTCACAGTATTTCTAAAATGATAGACAAGTGTATATTATTGTCAAAAAGATTCAATTTAGGTGTAAAATTCAACAAAACGGTATATATCTTCAAAACATCTAGTCTGACTGAGACACCAAAAAGCTTTGTTTTTCATGTATATTGTAAAGCACTGGCTCAGAAATCTTATGAACCAAAACCTGTCTTACCCCTGCTGATGCCTGCCAGTTTCAGGTTGCATTTTAAGATAGAAGCGAGGTTAAAGGAAGGTGAGTGCTGAGAGGCTGTCAGTCTTCCATGTAATGCTTAACTTATCACTGTGACACGTTATTCACCATAACGCTTGTGCCTAAAGCTGCCTTACCACATTTTCCCACTAGAATAGCATTTATGAGCTAAAGGAATTGTTGAATAAAGAGTGCCTTTGTGTAAAAGGTGTCAGGAACACAACACAACAGGTGTCTTTTCTTACTCAACACCCAGTGCCAATATTCTGTAGACCGTCAAACTTAAAAGGAAAGATAAACAAACCTTAGAAGCAGAATATTGATTTAGAATGTGCTGTACTGCTGATAAGCAAACACTCTAAAAAAATATGTCTTCTGGAAACACACATATCAAATAGATTCATCTCAGTTATCTACTGTATAGTGAAAATGAACTCAGAAAACAGTAATAGGCTACTACCGTAATATAATTGCTGCGTTGGTTGTTGCTAGGCAGATGGTTTTCCACCCCTTTTTAGCATAAAAGTAGGCGCAGCCATTTGTAACTTGAATGTGCAGGGTATTCCGGTGTCATTCACTGCCAGTTAAACATCTTATTAGGAGCTGACTGGTGTCTCTTATCATATTAATTTAATGTAGGCCTAATTTTAACGCAGATAGTTTTACGGTTTACTGCATTTTGTTATTCTTCTAGTTATTTACCAGCCTCTAATGAATTAGAAGTCTTAATAATGATTTCTTACATTTTTGAAGAGCTTTCTGGGTCCTACCTCTTTACATGAAGGGGGGGTGGGGGGATCTCCTCAACCACCACCAGTGTGCAGCATCCACCTGGATGAGGTGACGACAGCCATATTGCTCTAGAACACCCACCACACACTAGCTTATTGGTGGAGAGGAGACAGATTGATGAAGCCAATCAGTGTGTCTTGCACATTCAAAGAAAATAGTTTACCTAGGCATTGCAAAATACGGTGGATATTAAATATTTACCCTCATGTTGTTCCAAACCTGTAAGGCCTTTGTTCCCTTTGTTGCCATCTTCAGAACACAAATCAAGTTATTTTTTAATGAAATACGAGAGCTTTAGAGAGCTGACCCTGCATAGACAGCAACACAACAGACATGTTCAAGGCCTAGAAAGGTAGTAAGGACATTGTTAAAATAGTCCACATGACATCAGTTGTTCAACTAATTTCATGAAGCTATAAGAATACTTTTTGTGCTACAAAAAGTATGAAGAAACAAGAACACTTTTGTTCTTTATTCAACAATTACTTCTCTTCCATGTCAGTCTTTGCCATGCATTCAGGATAGTGCCATGAAGGACTGGTCCAGATCCCGGCAACACTGATTGTTATGCAAATTAATACGTTTAATTTGATTTATTGTTTCACTTGCAGAATAACTTTATTAAAATGCATTAAAACTACAAGTATTTATTTTTATTTGAATATCTTTCACTTGACGGGGGGGGGGCCCTATGTCAAAAAAAAGTTTATATTTTAATAAAGGTTAGGCTAAAAGGCTGTCATCTGACAATGCATCACATTCAAGAGAGTATGGGCATGCATGAGCAAATATTTGCATGGACTTCCCTGTTCATTAGCTTGACGGTAATAATCAGCTCACAGACATGGACTTGTTTTGATTCTAAGGCATGCAGAGGTAATTTTAGTGCAAGCTTGACAGTAAGTACACTCCCAGTGGCACTAAAGGAATATTCAGTGATAGCAGCATCATTTTTTTGTTGTTGATATTTCAGAAATTCCCTGAGGGCTTCCCCTTTACATTTCAAAATTTCAAAACTAGAGAAAACCACATATTCTCTGTGTCAATCAGTGTTTATCATTTGGAAGGTTTTCTGACTGTCTAGAAGAAAATGAAATATGACCTTGCTTCAGATTGCTAAACAAAAAACTATTAGATTATGATAAAGATCATAATGGAATTATATTTAATTGCCTCTGGCTGTCTTGCTTCACCTCAGATAGGATATTCTTTCCTTTTCTTATCTAATCAAGACTGTCTTCCTGACATCCTATTTTCTATCTATATCCTTGATGTTAGCCATTTTGATATCTGTCATATTAGTTGGTGCAGACAAGGCTGGACTTTGAGGCCCCTGGGCCCACATCTTCAAAGGCCCAAACAACTGTTCCTTAATAATGTGCAAAGAACCTGAAATATTAGTAGCATATAGTAGCATCTGTGAATCTTAAAAGGCAAGATCAATGATTTTCAACCAGCTTTGTATTGTTACAGCATCATTAGTATAAGTATGCTTATTGGGTATTTTTACATATTAATGTTTATTTGTCAGTACAAGGCTGCAAGGTGATGTAAAAAAAAGTCCTGGGTCACTGGTTACATAATCCAGCCCTGTTTGCAGACATGTAAACTCAAATATTAATATGTGTACATTGAATGTGACAGTTTTCAACATATTTAGATGTTATAATTTCCACTCTAAATTGGTACAGACTGTAGTAAAGATAGGGCTGACTTTGACAGGATACTTATTATTCAACAGTTTTGTACACCATATTGACACTAAATGAATGTCAAAAGCACAGTTGTACTTGTCAAGTGTTATTGCTAATGAACACATCATCTATTTATAAAATATGAGTCAGTTGTTGGGATCTGCACAATATGAAATTGCCTTTTGCCAGATTCTTCAACTGAGTGACAGTTTTTCTTCTACTAATCTTACTTTTTTTAAACTATATAACTCTCAGCTACAGTTGATTATAAGGCAGAACCAGTGAAATATTTTGCTACTACAAAACATACCAACAATATAAAATGGTAAAAATTGGCCAGGTCAAACTGATCCTTGACAATCATTTTAGTGACAATTAAAAAATTGAAAAACCTCAGGTGCATTTAAAGTGTGGTGCACCTGTAGTTTAATTACAACATTTAAGTGGTTGTCGCTCCATATGCCAATTTAAATGAATTACCCTTGGCTTTTGGGTCAGAAAAGACCAGTTTATCCTGGCCGCTGGCTTTTTGTGTGCTCTCCTCAATCTGGTCCTCATACATTTTGCCCCTGTAGTTTGGCTCTGCAATTCATCACTTGACCTCATTAGCATGATGGTGGGGGAGGCAGAGCCAACTGCCGAGTGTCGCTCCTCGGGCCCCATCACCTCCACAGGGGAAAGGGAGAGCCACTTCGCCTCTTAACCACAGGAAGCTGGAGCTTCTGACTGTTTTTGAGGAGGAGAGAAAAAAGATTGAACAGCCATTGGACGTGTTCTCCATTGCCCCATCCATCTTTCTTATAAGGTACATTCAGAGGAAAATATACTCCACTACCTCCAGTGTCAAACCACTCCACACATGACCCTGCTCTACTATAGCTTTCCTCAAGCTACTGCAGATGGCACTTTACTGGATAAGGTTTAACTTAAATGATTTATTCTGAAGCCCATGCTCAAGACAGATTTCATGACAACAAAAGGCTTTAAAACTGCTGAAGTGATGGAATTCCTTGAAATAAAAAAATATGTTTTTACTGGTCATTTGCGGTGTTATGTAATATGTATATAATTGGTTTTGGATAAAAGCATTTGCCAAGTGCATACATGTAAAATTATATAATAATACAATATTTATTAAAATGAATAAAACATTTTATTTTAATACAGTACATTAAAATGTATACACACAGTAGAATGCAATGTAAGTTACACACACATTAGAACTAACCGCAACCAGTCTACAAAAAAAATAAAATAAATGCTCATGTTTCCACAATAAAATTTGAAGCGACCGGCATCTAAATAATTAGCTAATTAAAACAAATGATTGACTAAACTCTTTCTACCTCTGTTAATAAAATTTACATTATAACTGCCCGACATATGGAGACAAGTATTTGTAATGAACACAGTGCAAATACGGCTGTAACGTGGGAGCCATGTGCAGGCTTTTATTGGTCAGAGAAGTGGTCATAAGAGGCATGGGTCAAACAATGGCAAACAGGTATATAGAGGGCAAGACACAAGAATAATCCTAGGGCAAGAGTGGGTCTTCGATGAGTGAACAAAATCCAGACAGGGTAATCTAAATGGTAAATCCAAAAATACGAAAAAAAGAATAAAAAAAAAAAACAGATAAACAATCCAAAAATAAAACACGAAGGCAACACAAGGCAGGAAACGAGACAACATGGGCTAAACAAAACTTGGCAGTGAATGGTGGCATGAGACTGATTTACATGCTGACATGATAACAAGGTAACGAGGAGGAAGGAGCTAATCAATTACTATAGCAAATAACAAGATGGGCAAAGGAACAAGGGAACA
Organism: Carassius gibelio; assembly: GCF_023724105.1. Lineage (NCBI taxonomy): Eukaryota > Metazoa > Chordata > Actinopteri > Cypriniformes > Cyprinidae > Carassius > Carassius gibelio. The sequence continues at coordinate 12,686,282 of NC_068419.1, forward strand.
CAGAAACAATGAGGAACAAGAACATTTAAAAAATGAGTCCACAAAACCAAAGACAGGGGAACATAGACTGGGACCCTGACATAGGCAATATGTGGAAGCTCAATAATTTATCCCATAATGGGCTTCACCAATCTCTCTGATTTCACATACTTCTAATATATTGCTATATATCTATATAATATCTCTCTCTCAACGCACGTTCACCTGTCATCTTTGTTTTGTGAGATAAACATCAGTATTTACAGTAGTAATAATCAGGAAGCAGGTCTTTAAACAAAATTAGTTGCAAGCCTTTTTATATTTGAATGCATTTTGAAAATATTGAAGCACAGACTAAAGACACTTCAACATAATGGGCATTATCCATGAAAGACAAGCAGATCAAAATTCCGTGTTTATCGTTCAGAAATCCATTCATATGTAAATTGTCACATTTAATTCAATTGGACAATTTACGTGATTCCCTAAAAATGCCTAATAACTTAAAATAGAAGCATGCCATGATATTAACTATTAACTAAATATTAACTATTTTGACATGGCACCATTTGTTAACAGCAAGCTTGGAAAGCAATGAAATGCCTCATAAAAGCATTTAAGGAAAATATTGATAGGTCAAAAGCACTCTTGTGCAGAGTAAGGTTGCAGAACCTCAAACTGAGCACCTATATACTAAAAAAAGTCAGAAATGATTGATTATAGTGGAGAAAAAGATGGTCAAGGTGGTTAGTAAAATTAAAAGAAGCTTCTCTGGCAGAGGACCTGGCAGAGCAGATGGCGGAGGTTCATGCACTATACTGTCCTCCAGCTAAACTCAGTGTGTGTGTGTATGAGTTTGTGTGAGGAGGAATGGGGAAGAAAGAACTATACATAAAACATAAGAAATACACAATTTTATTGCTCGAAAGAACATGTTTACTCCTGAATGCATAGCTAGATTTTACCACTTCCGACTGGGACTACACAATTAGATGCAATTGCATGTATATACTTTTTAAAAAGCTTTGTCAGTGAAAATTTAATTTTACAATATTTTAGATGTGTGTACCCAACCTCAGAATGCTCCAGGTCACCAGTAAGATCTGATCTCTTGCTTCCTTCATGGTGGCAGCCCTGCCTTTCACAATAAATATGCCGGAAATTAAATTAGATATAGAGATCTGCAAAATTACAGATTGTAATTTACATAATATGAATCTGACCATTTACATGATATTTAATATTGCCTGTATGCATTTACGCAGGACCTGATTTTACCAAGTGAGACATGTTCCTGGGACAACATCTTTGTTGACAATGGAACAACATTGTGATTAACCAATCAGATTTGAAGAACAAGTTTATAGATTTTGTGAAGTTTACGCTTACAATCATTGTTAGGTGCTTGTACATCAGTGTCATTCATCTATCATTTCCTCTGATTTTAAGGATCACTCATGGTTAAGGTTAGGTTTAGGTGTAGGGATATGGTCAAGACTAAATTTTTTTGAGTAAAATGTTGTTCCAGGGTCAACAAAATATGCTGACCTAGGAACACATCTAACTCAGCAATATCAGGACGTGCATGGATTTACTCTACCGTTCAACAGTTTAGGGTGGGTGAGCCTTTCAAATGTCTTTTAGGAAGTCTCCTATATGCTCAACAAAGCTGCATTTGATCAAACATACTAAAGAACACAATATTGTGAAATATTATTACAACTTTTTAGTATATTTTAAAAAGTAAGTTATACTTATGTGCTGGTAAAGCTGAATTTTCTGCAGCCATTACTCCAGCCTTCAGTGTCACATTAATATTTCTCATTATTACAAGTTTTAAAAACAGTTTTTCCGCTTAATATTTTGGTGAAAATTGTGATACATTTTTTTTCAGGCTACTTTGATGAATAGAAGGTTCAAAGGAATGGAACTGATATGAAATCTTTTGTAACATTATATATGTTTGGAGTACTGATACAAACTTTTTTACATTTAAAAAACTGCAAATTGAAATAATATGTTCATATGATCAAATTAATTTTAAGTGAGGAACTCCTTGTTAGATGGAGAAATGACCATGTCAGCTAAATAAATAAGTACTGTAAGTAAACAAACAGACAAACAAATATAATCAGTAGTAAGCATCCTTTTGCCCATCTCGTAGAGCCCTAGAATTGGGGACTTTGGAGGGAGCAGAGAACTTGCGTGCGATAATGTAGACACTTGGAATGCACTTGGCTAAAGGAGTAAAGAAAGAAAATGTAATTTCCAATGTTACCATGACAAAACAGCATGAGGTCAATCACCCCATTACCTGTTCTTAAAACAGAAATGTATTATTATTGCTATTAATATAACTGTTGCAAATACATATACATTTTATAATGAAGATTTTAAAATATGGCTAATGTGTGTGTTCCCTCTCTGCTCTCAACTTAATTCAATTTCCCATCTCTTTTAATGACCCCGTTCACATTTATCTAACATATTTACAATAAAACACACTACCTACTATTAAACTGTTTTTACATTTTATATGAAATGCATGACTAAAATGTGTTTACTATAACATGGTACTCTATAATAACTAGTTTTAAAATGAATCACAAAGACTCACCATCTTGGGTCACATCTTGAAGTGACCATCTCTTGTAACCTTCAGATTGAAGAGATTCAGATTACAGATTCAGTTGTTTCATTTGGAACTCCATGGTATCCCCTTCCTGAAGTGCCCTTTGGAATTCGATTTTGAATTCACTCTTAATTTCTCTACAAAGACAGGATATCCAAGTATGGTGTAGTGGACCCTGCTGTCAGTAACCACCATGGTGCACTCAAGCAAAACACTTAAAGGGGGGGGGGGGGGGGGGTGAAATGCTATTTCATGCATACTGAGTTTTTTACACTGTTAAAGAGTTGGATTCCCATGCTAAACATGGACAAAGTTTCAAAAATTAAGTTGTACATTTGAAGGAGTAGTTTTGTTCCAAGAATATTCCTTCCGGTTCAGAAAGTTTTTTTTTTCGAGTATGGGTCTGTGTGACGTTAGATGGAGCGGAATTTCCTTAAATGGGTCCTAAGGGCACTTCTCCCGGAAGAGCGCGCGCTCCCGTAGAGCAGAGCAATTCACTGATCAGAGCGAGAGACATTCACTGATCAGAGCGAGAGCGAAATGTCACAAAAGAAGTGTGTTTTTGGTTGCCAGGGCAAGACAACCCTGCACAGATTGGCAAAAAAAAAAAAAAAAACAGCATTAAGGGACCAGTGGATGGAGTTTATTTTTACAGAGCATCAACGGAGTTGTGCAAGTGTTTTGTTTGTTCCCTGCATTTCGAAGATGCTTGTTTTACAAACAAGGCCCAGTTTGCATATCGTTTATGTCTTAAGGATAATGCAGTCCCAACGAAAAAGGGTCACGATCGTGTGTTGGAACCGCAGGCGGTGAGTAAAACTGCTTCAAATATCTCTGTGTTGTTAACTTAGCTATCGGCGTGTAAGCACATCAATTAAACAACATGCGATGTTGCCATCAAACTGCACTTTCCACATGTAACGTTACACCTTAAAAAAATAAAAATAAAATAAAAGACGACATAAAGTGGAACTTATTTATTTATTTTTTTTAACCGCTAAGCAAATATATACAGTTTCAATACATACTAGAGATGTCCTGCGGTAGTCGTTGCTGCTCTTGTTCAATTTCAGCCTCTGGAATTAATATAAGGCTGAATCTGACTGTTAGCCATGGTTTGTTTTGGTTGGTTTTGTCCTCACGGTAATGTCACAGCTTCCAGATGCTGACAACGCAAAAGCCTACTTGCTCTCGTGATTCTTTAGCTCCGCCCACACGTCACGCCTCCAGACGCTTGTGTTTTTCCGGCAAAAAACGGTACAGACTATCTTTCTCTTATAAATATAATAAAACTAAAGACTTTTTGGAATTATGAAGGATGCAGTACTACTCTATAGGTACTCAAGATTAACAGGATATTGAGTGAAAACGAGCATTTCACCCCCCCCTTTAAACCAATCAGCTACTGGGAGGTCAAACCTATAATAAGTTCAATGCGTAAGTTGTAGAAAAATATATATTCAGAATAACTATACCAAATGGTGCAAACCAGGGTTAAATATGTTTAATGAGAACAGAAGTGTGATAGAGCAGGACGATAGTCTCAGTAAATCTTTCTCCTACCTCGAAACCACTCATCCATCCTTTTGTTTAGCAGTCCAGTCAGTCAACATCTCACTTAGTCTGACAGTCCGCAGCCCATTATCACCCTATCAGTCACCTATAACTGATCAGAAAATACTAACAAAGTACTTAAGCACATAAGTAACACATCAGTGTATAATGCTTTAGAGAAAACACATTCAATCAGCAACCGATAAGCAGAAAAGTGCATAAAATTGCTATCAGCTTCAGCTACTGATCTGATAAAGTCAAGAGACTGATTCGTGTTTATTCAAAGAGAAAAGTCCCATTTTACATGATGCAAGTGCAGGAGAGATGGTGGAGATTTGCGGCACTGTCTGTTGACTGGCATCAGGTGGTTTGTTGACAGCTGGGTAATGATCCTCCCAGCCAGGGATTTACCATGGATACCAATATGCCGCATATAGTACCAGCAGAACTCACTGGGGAATAGGAAGGCATGATTAGCATGCTGTCTTCAGAGTGCTTGGTTTGTAATTAGAATCTTTATCAGTAAACAAACAATCTGTTTATGTCTTTCCCTCCTTGAACTCCATACTTTCTGTGCTAGAAGAAAAACAAGCTAATATGTCACGTTCAATCCTTTGCGCCATATTGATCAAGATCACCTTCAGGTTATTGATATAAAGAGAGAATCCTATTCAGATTTCACTTATTCCATCAATACCAATGCATCTTTTTATGCAGTGGCGATAAATTGTGAAAATTTTATATTTTTGGAAAAAAGTAAACATGAAGGTCCACCCATAAATATAACAAACACTGGCATGTATGCAGACTATATGAAAAAATGGGATCATAAGAATTTCCAGTTACACTTTTCGTTACATTGACTTTCATGTGAAGCCATGTGTATTTCTCTGAGTCCAAAGTTCAAGCATCGGATTGATGCAAAATGAAGAAGATTACATATTTCTACATTTTAGATGTAGAATATATATGTGGGCGGTCTTATCAAAAAGATGCAGAAGAGCACGATGTTACATTATGTACACTGTAGTATCCATAGAAATGTCATATGCTCAAAGTCTGGTGTAACCGCTAGAGGTCTTCACAGTGCACCCGAGACCCGTCGACCCCGGGTCCGGGTCGGGTCCGAATCTATTACCTCGGGTCCCGGGTCTGTTTAACATTGTGTGTAATACCCTTGCGATCGCCGATCGGAGTCATCGGGCTCGGAGAACATCCGGCCGTTATCAAAGACTGCTTGTGTTTTTTGTAACTTGCAACTTGTAAAATTAGGAAAAGAAAAGAGTGAGCCAAAAAAAAGTGATCTCTCTCTCTCTCTCTCGCTCGCAGACTCGAGTTAATACAAGTGCACACACGGTAATGCTTGCAGACTTGACACACTCATGTTTAATATATTTCAAATCAGCAACACAATCTGAGGTGAACTGTCACATGAATGTTTTCTATTACGCTCAAATTGCGTTAAGGCATTTTAGGTTGATAAAGCTAGCACGCATGTGCAGTCATGTTTCTATGGCAAGCAGTGAGGGACACTTCGACCGCCAAACCGCGTTTTACAATTTCTCCCATTTTTATAATATTATAAATGAACCGTTTAATCTTAAAGTTTTAGTGGTTCAGATTCAGACTCGATGCAGAGCAGAGAGCACAGACAGAGATCAGATGATAGTAAATAAATAATGTCAGCGGCCATGGCATTGCACGAGCGATCGTTATTATAGTTCAAAAGGCAAACAGTGTAAGTTATTATGCGAATTAACTCGAGTCAGAATGTACATGTGCACAGTAGCATTTGTCATCCATCACCGTGACATCAAGTGGACTTTTGAAGCTGAAATAATGAGTGGATTCAGCTTGGACTTGGAATAATGAGAGGAATAACATGAATAACTTTCTTGACGGAGGATTGTAATGCATCACAGGCAGTCAGGTACAAGGAAGAGAGATCACGGCTCTTTAAATTAGGTAAGACAAAAAGCTGTATTCTTCGCAACAGGTTTATTGACTTGTAATAGCAATTTAAGGTGGAATATGTCAACGTCGGGTCCAGTCGGGTCTGTGTCTTCCCGGCGGGTTCGGGTCCAGATTTCAAGTAATATACGGGTCCGGGTCGGGTCCGGGTAGGCATTTCTCGGATCTACACGGGTCCGGGTCCAGCTTTTGAAATAATAGACGGGTCCGGGTCGGTTCGGTGTAGTACATTACGGGTCTCTGTCGGGTTCAGGCAAGAATTTTTGGACCTGTGAAGACCTCTAGTAACCGCGACTTTAGCCATCAATTAAAAAAAAAAAAAAAAAAAGCTACTGACTGCCATGAAACAATCAGGTGTGATTTTTGTCCATTCTTAAACACAAACAGTCTTCAAATCTTGAAGGTTATGTGGGTGTCCTCTATAAACTCTGATCTGTAGTTCTTTCCATACATTTTCTGTTGGATTCAAGTCAGGTGATTGGATGTGCCATTCTTGCAGCTTTATGTACTTTTTCTAAAACAAAAATGAGAGTTTCCTTGGCTGTATTTGGGATCACTGTCTTGCTGAAATGTCCACCCTTGTTTCATCTTTATCATCCTGGTAGATGGCAGCAGATTTTTATCAATAATGTCTCTGTACATTTTTCTATAGGAATTTTGCCAGTGTCACACCATGATGTTTTGGTGACATCAGAATATTATTCCCCCATTATTTCACAGGCTTGTCGAAATGAAACATGCTTTTTCTTCAGCAACGTAGTCTTGCATGGTGAGCGTGTATACAGGCCACCACGGTTGAGTTCATTACTTATTGTTTTCTTTGAAACAATTGTACCTGCTAATTCCAGATATTTCTGAAGATCTCCACAAGTGGTCCTTGGCTTTTAGAAGACTCTTCAGATAATTTTTTCACTTTGAATGTTTCACTGCTCTGCCAGAAATCTTGCGAGGAGCACCTGGTCGTGGGCAGTTTATGGTGAAATAATGTTCTTTCCACATCCAGATTATGGTCTCAACAGTGCTTACTGGAACATTCAGAAGTGTAGAAATCATTCTGTAACCAATACCATCAGTATGTTTTGGACAATAAGGTTGTGAAGGTCTTGAGAGAGCTCTTTGCTTTTACCCATCATGAAACGTTTCTTGTGTGACACGTTGGCCATCAGCTGAGACTAAACCAGCTAATATTAATTTCCATTGACTAGGGGAAGGATTGCTTTCTTATTATTAATAGATTTTTGCTGGTGTCTTGGCTTTCCGTTGCCTTTTTGGACCTCCCTTTCTTCATGTGTTCAATACTTTTTCTTTGGGTCATTCCACTTTATTACACAGAACTTAATTTCCGAGCTTTTTTATTTTGTTTTCTTTGCATGTATGTTAAACAAAATGTTTTATGTCATTATTTTAAGAACTGATTAGAGCACTATAATTATTGTTTTATGAAATGGTGCACGCCAGGGTTGCCAGGTTGTCATGAAAAAACCTGTCCAATTGCTACTCAAAACTAGCCCAATCGTGTTTCGCGAGTAATCCTCCTTTAAAAATTGCGTTCTGGTAAATTCGCATTCCAGTGTCTAAATAGGACGTTATTGGGGTCGCTACAACCGGAGACAACAAAAACAACCACGGCAACACAGATGGTAGCACTCACTAACTTGTTCAAGTGCTCCTCTTTGAGCCAATCACAACAGGATTGGCCAGCTGACCAATCAGAGCAGAATAGGCTTATGGAAGGGAGGGGTTTAGAGACATTTTGAACGAACAGTTTTAAAATCATGGACACATACTCTATGTATAAGTGTACACTCACCATAAGAACACCATGCTAATACTGTGTTTGACCCCCTTTTGCCTTCAGAACTGCCTTAATTCTATGTGGCATTGATTCAACAAGGTGCTGAAAGTATTCTTCATAAATGTTGGCCCATATTGATAGGATAGCATCTTGCAGTTGATGGAGATTTGTGGGATGCACATCCAGGGCATGAAGCTCCCGTTCCACCACATTCCAAAGATGCTCTATTGGGTTGAGATCTGTTGACTGTGGGGGCCATTTTAGTAAAGTGAACTCATTGTCATGTTCAAGAAACCAGTTTGAAATGATTCGAGCTTTGTGACATGGTGCATTATCCTACTGGAAGTAACCATCAGAGGATGGGTACACGATGGTCATAAAGGGATGGACATGGTCAGAAACAAGGCTCAGGAAGGCCGTGGCACTTAAATGATGCCCAATTGGCACTAAGGGGAATAAGTTGCCAAGAAAACATCCCCCACACCATTACACCACCACCACCAGCCTGCACAGTGGTAGCAAGGCATGATGGATCCATGCTCTCATTCTGTTTACTCCAAATTCTGACTCCATCTGAATGTCTCAACAGAAATCGAGACTCATCAGACCAGGCAACATTTTTCCAGTCTTCAACTGTCCAATTTTGGTGAGCTTGTGCAAATTGTAGCCTATTTTTCCTATTTGTAGTGGAGATAAGTGGTACCCGGTGGGGTCTTCTGCTGTTGTAGCCCATCCGCTTCAAGGTTGTGCGAGTTGTGGCTTCACAAATGCTTTGCTACATACCTCGGTTGTAACGGGCGGTTATTTCAGTCAAAGTTGCTCTTCTATCAGCTTGAATCAGTCTGCCCATTCTCCTCTGACCTCTAGCATCAACAAGGCATTTTCGCCCACAGGACTGCAGCATACTGGATGTTTTTCCCTTTTCACACCATTCTTTGTAAACCCTAGAAATGGTTGTGCGTGAAAAATCCCAGTAACAGAGCAGATTATGAAATACTCAGACCGGCCCGTCTGGCACCAACAACCATGCCACGCTCAAAATTGCTTAAATCACCTTTCTTTCCCATTCTCACATTCAGTTTGTAGCTCAGGAAACTGTCTTGATCAGCACCACACCCCTAAATGCATTGAAGTAACTGCCATGTGATTGGTTGATTAGATAATTGCATGAATGAGAAATTGAACAGTTGTTCCTAATAATCCTTTAGGTGAGTGTATATTCTGGGAAAATGAGTGTTTTCTGACCTTAGATGCATTTAAAACTGTTGTAGGGAACTCCGACACAATATTAGGACACTTTAAAAAACCATATCAAGTCAAGTCACTTTTATTGTCTCATCACCACAGCAGATGTGCCTTGTTGAGTAAAGCTTTTGGGCGCGTGCTTCAGAAATTCCAGATTGAATTTACATATAACCATACAGATGAAAATGTTCAATATGCACATACATATAGTCAGTACACACAATGTTCTATTAGACATACTTACAGTTAGCTCTACACATTATACGCAATATGTATATAAATACAGTTAGCACTACACATTATACACTATACACAGTATGTACACATTCTATATTATGTAGACATATATATGCATACAAATATGCTAAGGTGCAACAGACTGTATGTGAACTGGATACAGAAAATGTAATGGATGTGCATTGGATGGTAAACAGTGGTAGCAGATAGATTATTGTATTAAATGCAGTGTGTATGTATTGAACTGTTGAAGGTAAAGTGCAGTGTGTAGGTTGCTTTCATCACACCACAAATTGTTGATAAAAAAACAAATGCCCCTACCTCTGCTTTTCCCTGTGAGCTCTTTCGTTCTGTCCAAATGGTGCACAGAGAACCATGTGAACTTGATGGCTGAGTCTGGAACCACTGCAGACATCCAGGTTTCTGTGAGGCAAATAATGCAGCAGTCCCTTGTTTCTGGTTGGTATGAGATACGTGCCCGCAGTTCACAGAGTTTGTTGTCCAGTGACTGAACGTTAGCCAGCAAAATGGTTGGGAGAAAAGGTCGGAGGGGACAACACCTGAGTCTGACAAGGACACCGGCTCTTTTTCCTCTTTTCTGCCGGCGTTTACTCAGTCGCGACTGTGCGGCCCAGACAAAGGGCTCTGATGGGGTGTTTTTAAACAAAGTTCCAGCGTTCAAGAACGGTTTGCGTGTTGCGACTTTTGAACCTATGTTTAGAAGCTTGTGTCTGTCGTAGACAGTTATACAAACAACATCCAACATATAGGACAACAAAATAACAAGTAAAACAAATGAAAAACTGCAAAGTTTACTCGGAGCTTGCAACACGCCCGCCTTGCTCGTGCCATCTTGAAATCATATGACCTGCTCTTTAAAACATTAATCATATGCCGAAGGTATGATTGAACTAAATTTAAACTTTAGAATGTGTTATTTCTGCCTCAGTATTTTAAGGCATTTCTTTTCATTTTTTTTTCATAAAAAAAAAAACCTGGGTAAAAAATAAATATTAATACATCATTCTTGCTTAAAAATGTGCCATTTTGAGTGGGCATGACTCTTCTAAATTTCGTCCTGCCACAGTAATTTAGCCAATGCTTTTGATTTAAGTATGGGTGGGCTGACTGTGTCCTTCACTCAACACGAGAAAGAAAATTTTCTGCCAATATACATGCCATAACCCTCTGTTCATTTTTAGACTTCAAATTCCATCAGTTTCCCTCGGGCATCTCTGCCTTATCAATGAATGTCAGAGGCTTTGTCGGTTGGCGTACTAATGTGCATTAACCATGGTGACATTGCCTTCAAGAAGACTGCTGCTTTGTCTCTGTCTCTCGCTCTCCCAGAGCTCCCATATATCTCTGCACATTAAAACACAAGTCATCCTTTCATTTGTCTCTGGTTTGGAGGCATCCATCAGTACAGATATGAAGCAGCTTTTGTTTTTCCTCTGAGCGGAAATATATAGATTGATACCTCAAAATAGTCACAAAATGGCAGTGCTTATTTAAAACAGGCACAGATTGAATGACATTCAACTCTCACTCAAAGCATTCACAGAATATGAAAGTATCAAACAAATGACCTGACAAATCATGATAGCTAGTGATAAAGAAACATTAGGCTTTCATACCTCCCATTGGGTGCACCATGTTACAACACATTATGTTATTATTTCTTTTTTTTAAATAATTTTAATTGAAATATGTACTAAAAGTTACTATTTCAGACCAAAGCAATGTACTATTTATTATAAAATTTAATTAATTAATTAATTATAACTGACAAACTTATATATATATATAATTTTCTATGATTTAAACTAATAATACCATTTTAAGATGTTTTAATATTTTAATACTTACCAAGGCTGCTATTTGTTCACAAATACAGTGATATGGTGAAATATTGTTACACATTAAAATAATTTTACTGAAGACTGGAGTAATGGCTACTAATATATATATATATATATATATATATATATATATATATATATATATATATATATATATATATATATATATATATATATATATAAACGTGTGTGTGTGACACATATGATCAGTAATATTACTGTATATATGAAATATCACTATAGATTCTAATAATTATTAATTTTTTAATATATTTTAAAATGCTATTTATAAATAAATTATTTCCATTTGACAAGTACACTGGCGTATAGCTCGGCTATATAAATCCAAGCACTCTCTCTCTCGCGCTCTCTTTCTCTCTCTCTCTCTCTCTCTCTCTCTCTCTCTCTCTCTCACACACACACACACACATTAACAACACACATTTTTACAAAAATATTATTAATGAGATTCTTTAAAAACAACATTCCTCAACAGTTTTACTTAATACTTTTTAGATATCCTGAATGCTTATGACCGGGCCAGTGCTTGTCTTTGCTCTACACTTATCACTGCACACAAGCACTTCTCCTGAATAGCAACTTGAGATAAGTGCAAGGCCAGCAGAGTCCTTGACTCTGTCTGAGGCACTATCAGCTCCATTATAGCATTCACCTGGAGAGGAGAACAGCTCGATGGGAGCCTGCCTGCTGCAGGATGGATGACCAACCCCTTCTGCATCTGTTTTACCTGCAAGAGCAAGGTGGAATAGTTCTTGAGGGAACAAAATTGGGGCAGAAACCAGGCAATGTCACCCAGAGATATTTTCAAATGTACAATGCACAATTCAGCCATGTTCTTCTTATCAGCACTTTATCAAAAGGGCTTGGTAAAGAGCTTCATTAGAGTTAGCATTTGCACTTTCAAAAAATATATCCTCGGCTCCTATGAACTGGAACTCCAATTACTGCACCAGACATCTTTCTCTCTCCACACCTACTCAGAAGAGCAGCAGCCACGAAGAATTTTGTGGCTCATGAATCTGCTTAATTAATGACTCATCCCATTACAGTAGATATATAGATGCTGGGATGTTTCTCCTTTTGCTCTTTCAGTTCTGAACTTGAGCATGTTTGGTCTTGTCTTGAGGGACGTTAAAATCATCCAATAGGTCACCCCAAAATAAAAAATTTCGGACAATTTTCTCACCCTCAGGCCATCCAAGATATAGATTATTTATTTACTTATTTATTTATTTTCAGAACAGATTTGGAAGAATTTAGCATTAAATCACTTGCTCATCAATGAATCCTCTGCAGTGAATAGGTGCCATCAGAATGAGAGTCCAAACAGCTGATAAAAACATCACAATAATCTTCAACACAGCCCCAGTTAACATCTTTTTAAGTGAAAAGCTGTGTGTTTGTAAGAAATAAATAAATTGCTCCTGGCTCAGTCCTCCATCCATAATATTGCTTTCTGCAGTAAAAAGTGTGTTTCGTCTGAATCAGGAAGACATATGAACAGTTCAAGAACTATTTATAGTTGAAAGGAAACATTTCTAAACAACAAATACATCAGTGTATTTTAATGTGAGAGGACAATAGGGTGCTTTAAGGGATGCTACAATTCTATGCACCGTAATAGTTTCCCTTTATAACTCCATTAAAATGTACACATATACTTTCCTTTGAATGTTAACATCCCCTATTTGATCTTACAGAAAGCTTATAATTGCATTCACATGCATCGGCTGTGCTTCATTTAAGGACAGTGGGATTTGTGCGGGTGGCTCCTTAAAAGGTTTGGGGTTAAATTTGAGTACCCCATTCAATTAGCTTTGGTCTGGCATGCCTTTGTATGTTGGCAGATGCATAGTATTTTCCAATCACACATGCAACAGTCAGGTCCAGTCTTCAAATTAGTGCCTTTCTTTTGATAAAACGGCACTAAGACTTTTCACTCCGCAATTGTCTGAACTTGCAGGTGGAAATATTGTTTTCCTGGGCAATAGACTGAATTTGAATCATTCATTCAAAACAAAACATATTAAAATTATCTTTCAAACTGGACCATCCAGTGTGCAATGTGTGCCATCTCAGTACACTTAAGAATGAGATTTCACTACTTTACAATTGTTCAAAGGACAACTTTCCTTTTAAAAAACAACACTGACATATTCAGACCATGTATGGTATCATGTGGACATATACTGGGAAATTGTGATTTAAATGTGCTTGTGCTATAATTAAAAAGGAGTATGTAAGTTTTCTTCCTCTTGATAATGCTTCGATACTTGATAGTCAATAAAGCAAAGATATCAGATTAAAACTAGATTAATTATGTCATGCCAGACCTTTGGTTAGTGCCACAGCTGTAGAGTGGAAGGTTTGCACAGTGCACCTTTCCTCTGAGCTGACAGAGTGCTCTCATGGCCACATCATTAGAATTAGATGAGCTTAATTAGCAAGTCTATGCATATTAAAGAGCACAATGTAACAGACCAAATCGTCTCGAAGCACAGCATGCCACTGGTTTGGCTGAAATTGTGCTCCCAAAGTCCATCAACCGACAAGTGTTTATCTAAGATTTCACACATTACTGGCAAGGTGTTTGAGTAGAATTACTACAAAGTAGCGTTAAGTGAACAGACACCTAATAGGTTGGTATTTGGCTCTATTTTGAAATTACAGATGTGTAAAAATATGTTATTTCATTGAAACTATGGCTTGAGTTTTGGGGGAAGAACCATCTGTTTAACTGTCCAGCAGCAGATAGGGGAGTGTATAAGAACACCTATTAGAAAAAAAGTAATTATTTTCTGCTCGGTGATGCTCATGACGCAGTAAAAATATAAATATAGTGCAGTATTCCAATTGTGTGATTATGCACAGGAGACATTTGGCAGAGTTTTGGCAGAAGTAAACCGCTCGTGTGCATTGAAGAGTGGCAGATATCTACTACGAAATAGCATTTTCATTTGCTGCTTTAAACTGTGAGATGCCTTTCCATTTTATCAGTCTTTCTGCAAGCAAGGATTCTGGATGTCAGACGACCAGGCTGAAGGAAATTGGAGGCCAGAGACATTGGGGGAGACTCCTGAACTCATCTTAGCCTTCTTGAAATTCACAGCAGAACAGCACACCCCAACATAAACTGCTGAACTATCTTTGAATCTCATGACAAGGTCAAAAAAGACATTTGTCACAAGCATATTCTGCTGGAGATATCTACTTGTATATTAGTTTAAATGCAGTCAGTGTTTGAAATGAAACACAAATGGGCCCAGCAGTCACATATAAAATAAATAGTACATAATAGAAGATGTTAATGGAAATATATATATATATATATATATATATATATATATATATATATATATATATATATATATATATAAAGATAAAATCTTTTACTTTGGTTTCATTCATGTGTTTCCTGTTTCATGCCATGTGACCTCCTGTTCCCAATTGTTTCTTAAATCACGTTTTTATTGGTTCATTGTCTTGCTATCTCATTATTAGTTCTGTTCTCATTAGTTTAAGTTCATTTGTCTTTGGTGGGCATTTACACAATACACTCTTTAACTAAAACCAGAAGAGTTTTTGTGTGTTGGCCATTCATTTACATAACATTTTGGGTGGCATGAAAATGGACACTTGAAAGTGCAAGAGCAAGACATTGACAAATAGTCCTCATCTCACCATAGGCCCTGCCTACTGGCGTTCAGTCACTTAATGGCTTGACACTTGAATGCGAATGTCGCGTTCCGTCAAAAGCAATTCGATTACAATCACTGCCGCCATCTTGTCTACACTGGATACAGTATAGAGATGTCATTTACATTCTGACACTGTCCACATGCTTGAATCTGTCAATAGGACAAATGCAGTGAAAGAACTTTCACTTTGATGCGTTTAGTTTGTTCTTGCCTCTGAACTGATATCAGAAGGATCCCAGCATATGGAACAAGTAGATAGTTTATTTTTAATGGCACCCAGCGTCGTGTAAGAGTGTCATGGAGAGTTCAAAAAGAAATATTTATTGAAAGATGTAGCAGTACTAGACCTGACTGCAGCTGCATCACAGACCTGAGTAAATGATTTCATAATGTTATGTCTGGAAACGACCATTTTAATTTAAGTAGGTTGTTAAAACTTTTTTTTTTTTTTTTTTTTTTTTTTTTTTAAACACATGCTATAGCTATAATGCAATGATGTTAGCCAATCATAACAGTGGGCAATTACCGAGAAGCATTTAAGGACCCGCCCCTTAAATCAGAGAGAGATTCAAAATGAGGCTTGAAAACAATCGTTTTCCACATATTTTTTATTTTTGTTTTGTTCAAAACTTTATGAACATCATAAGTAAACCTCAAGAAACATTAAAATAATTGTAAAAATCCATGTCATGACCCCTTTAATAATAAATTACTTATTAGCATTCAATAGTGCCTCAAACTCAGTGGTGCACACAGTTTTATTCAGCGTCTATCTGTGGATATGATACTTCGACATTATCTGTGCAAAGTACTGCTTTCTGTTTTTGCTCACAAAGGACGTTTCCATCTTCGTTTTCCAACTAGTGTTCTGGAATGTGGTAAACTCAGGTATGACGTCATTTTCTCTCTCTCGCTCTCTTTCTATATATAACATTTAGTTTAAAAATGATATCACTTTTATTATAAATTCAAACTCGCAATGCTTAGTTGATCTCCAGACCTCTATATTTAAGTCTCATTGGAAATGACAGTAGATATGTTTTATGCATAGGGTATATGTATCCTGCAGCAATCACACCCTAGAGATCTCTCCAAGAGTGTGCAAAGCTCTTCTTCACACAGACGCCACACAGGGACTTCAGCGAGACGGACTGTATGTGGGCACTGGTTTGACTGATAATTAGACAAAATCAGTATTCATTCCAAGTTGACAAATAGATTGCAGCTGTCCCTCTAATGCTGATATCAAGCCATGCTAACATCGATAGATGGTTTCTTTCTCTTTTAATTAATATATCAAGGGATAAATAGCCATAATTCATCAAAACCGTTTATGTAATTATGATATAATTTGGTGGACTAATGCAAATTTATATATTTATTATAATTTTAAGAAATGTTTCGTTGTTTAATTTCACACATTCCTTGTCATATCTTTCTGATTCAATCAAACTCCAGTTCAGTTCAAATAACTGAATCTGAATTTGAACTCAAAGCTAATTTTTAATTTCCAGTGTGTCTAAATGGCAGTGGGCTATTACTGAAGTTTCTTCAAAATAAAACAGAACCGTGTTCCATGACTCAGATGGAGTACTGCTGAGATGAGTCATCTGAGCCAGGGTTGAAACGGCTCATTATGATGGTACACAGCAAAACCCTGAGGCTCTATACTAACTGCCAGACTGGCCTTTATGCAGGAGCCTAACTGCGCTTAGCTAAATACATAGCCTTTATAACAGGTATCTAATGAGGGACAAACTTACCTCAGCAGCTCTTGTATGGAGTTCTCAGTAAGGAGGTCCTCTTAACCCATCTGCTGTTGGTGTACCTCAGGCAATCTGACATTTAAAGGGAAATGAGCAGTGGTTTACAAGAGTGTGTGCCGAAGGGATAAAAAAAGCATCACATACAGTATAATCCAATTGATAGTAAGCTGTCTGTCAGGGCAGTATTTTAAGGCAAACACAGCATCATATAACCTGTGGTGAAAATCAAGTTTTTAAAATTGTTTACTTGTCTGCCTAGTGTTTTTAATATGCTTGAAGACAAACTATGTGCCAATTCATCAGTTAACAATATGACTGAGCATATTCTCTTTAAAACTGCAGAGTACCAAAGACCGTCTCAAAACTACAGTGGCCGATTAGTGCACAAAACAAAGGAAACCAGTCCCAACACAATGGAAATAAGCCACAACACACAATTAGCACATCACAATGGAAACAAGTCACAACACATTGGAAACAAGCCGCATCACAATGAAATTATCACAGAACAATGGAAACCAGTCACAACATTACTAAATTAGCATAACTATCATAGCATAACTACCGTACAAACTGCAGCAGTTTCCTACCTTCAAAAACATGTAACCAATCCCATCGATTTGTAGGGTGCACTTTCTTATGATTAGCAAAGCGTTTCTACTTAAAGGGGTGGTTGTCTGTTTCTTTTTCAGGCTTGATTATATTTATGGGGTGCAGTCTAACATCTGTTCATCTTTCGTTTTTAATAAACAAATTATTTTCCCACATAATTTACCTTTAAATTCCACACTGATCTGTCCCTTCTCTGACAGATTCCTTGATTATTTCCTGTTTTTATGAAGCCATGAACATCCCGCACCACAAGTTCAGAATGTGCTCTGGTTGTATTGTAAACAATAATGTACTCTATATTGCTTATTAATTTGAGCTCGACTGAGACACAGAGAATATTAATGAAGGGGATTGCACAGAACCTGTGCAAGCACGCTCTTAATGGTGTGTTTGTTTGTGGTTGTCTCATACTTTTAGATACACTGTTGTTTGTAAATGCTACTGCTTCTGTTAGCTTTTAATATACGTTTTTATTCTGATTAAAGCTTTAATACAGCACAGCAACCGGTCACGTGTCCATGTATAACGCTTCTCATTGCTATGTGAAAATAAGTGTATAAATGGAACAGTTTGTTGGAGCTGATCTAATGATCTGAACAAGAGAGGGAGAGAGAGAGATGCAGATTTGGGCGACGCGAGGAATAGGATTGATAACCGCTGCTTTAGAACATTGGTTTTAAAACTTATGAATCTATTAGAATCATTGAAAGACAGAATCGCGATTCATATATGAACAGACGTTTTCTCTTCCTCTTCTCTAAAGCAATACAACATGGCCTCGCCGGGGGTGAAGTAATGGACCCGGGAAGAAACTCATTGTAGTCCCTTACCAGGCTTTTTTGTAGGCATTAAACTCCCAGAATTTTAAAAGACGATATCTCCGTTTGCATTGAACTTTCAGCACTGCAACTTTGCAGATATTATTTATGCTCAAACAGCAACATTACACACTAACTAACATAACAAATTTAAATCACAATCAACCACCCCTTTAATGTTAATTTTTAAAAGGTGGTTTGCATATTGCCACTTGCCATTGCAACTACTACTTCCATTAAATGAGTGAAAGTGAAGCAGGTTTTCCAAGTTGGTGTGACTGAGTAGAGGTGGCAAGGAAAGGCAAGGCAAGTCTATTTATATAGCACATTTCATACACATTGGTAATTCAAAGTGCTTTTATTATTTTTATTAAAATAATCATAAAAAATTATCCAAAACAATAAAACAAGGAAATATATATATATATATATATATATATATATATATATATATATATATATATATATATATATATATATATATATATATATATATATATATATATATATTTATATTATGATCTCAAATTGATTTAAAATGAATTAAAACGGTTAAGAATAGAATAATATTATGCATAAAATTCAGTGCAATCAGTTTGGACGTAGCACAGTGCTCATTCACTAAATGCACAGCTAAATAGATCATTTTTGAGTCTGGATTTAAATGTGCCTAATGTTTTAGCACATTTGATCTTTTATGGTAGCTGATTCCAACTGCGGGTGGCATAATCCCCTTGTTTTGTGTAAACCCTCTGTATTTCTAACTGACTTGAGACATCTGTTAGGGTCAGGGTTAGGTTTAGGGTTATATTCAGTGAGCATAATTGCAATGTAGGTCCTAGGCCACTGAGTGATTTATAAATGTGTAAAAGTACTTAAAAATCAATCCTAAATGTATCTGGAGGTCAGTGTAAGAACCTGAGGACTTCTGTGATATGCTCAGAATTTCTGTTTCTAGTCAGAATCCTGCCAGCAGCATTCTGGATGAACTGCAGCTGTCTAATGGTATTCTTGGGAAGGCTGGTGAGAACAACATTACAATAGTTATCAAATATAAGCTTTAAGGGATAAAATTAGTTCGTACAAGAACAAGAACGTTAAAGGAGGAATAATATTCTTAAAAAAAAACCTAAAAAATAAATACAATCTATTGTCCAAACTACATTAACCTTTCAGACAGAGATGAAATGATCTTCTACAAATATTAGCCAGAATGTCTGTTTGAATGCTTAAGATTCATGAAGGCTGCTATTTTTTAAACTTCTAAAGCCTCATTCACTCTAACAGTGATTTTACTGGTGGAGGTCACCAGGCCAATGAACTTGGGGTCAGATCACAAATGAGATCCACTGCTGGTAAAAATATCAAGAAATCAGTTTTCTAGTTGCTAAAAATGTGCAGATGCGAGTGTTTGTATATAAATTGCAGCAGTACATTATCATACTGTATTATTAACAAGATGGATTATTATCATTCTATAACACGTTTTCATGCATGTTAGTCAAGGTCCAGGGTTTGCGCTCCTAATGGTCTATGCCAGTTAATTTTTAATTGTTTCTCATGCAGACTTGACTGTAATGCTAATACATTTAGCAGTCATTCCAGGATATTATATTACAAAGAAAATGGAAAATGATGCCTTAATCATGTAATCTTAAATAAAGTTGATTTGACTGATTAGCACCTTTATTATTACAAACAGAGGGTTCTTACTGTATTCACTGATATATGGGCTCCTCCATCTGTGCGTCATCCATTAACAGTTCCATTAATTGGACAGATAACATGTATAATCACTCAGGAAGCACCTCACCCTGATGAATGGTCTTTGGCTCAAACCTGAATTAGGCAGCATTTGGCAGTACATGGATTGAGCAACAGAGTAGTTGAAAGGCAATCAATGAGGTGGAGGTACTATATTTACTAGTAATACCCTTCCTGAAATCCCTGGATCAAACAACTTGATGCCTTTGAGTTATTATGCCTTCTGGCGAACATCATTGCCAATAAAGCATGATATGAAATCCAAAATTCTGGGATAAAGTTCAGAAAAGAGATTGATTCCTTTTTAAAATTCATCTTGAAAGAGACCAGGAATACTCATGCCATCCATCCATCCATCCATCCATTTATCTATCTATCATTTTACTAATCTAATAATGTGAAATAACTAAATGCTAAATGTTCTGCCTATATAGACATTCCATCAGTTAATCTTCACAAATTTCCTGAGGTATAGAGGCACTATTCTGGATGGAGATCCCTTCCTACCTCCCAAGCACCCCTGGGACTTTTTGACATGCTTTGTAAGCATCTTTTTTTCCCCTGACCTGATGTTCTTTACTGTCCTTCTGACAGTAACACAGTCTAACCCAAAATGTCTAACCAGAGACTTGCAGCGAGGAGAAAATGATCCTGTGCTCTGCAATTATGATGCAAGGATAAAGGATGCATGCCTCAGGAAAACAATCTACCACACCTGCTCACAGAGCAAGAGGTCTGAGGCTGATATTCAGCTGATGGGAGAACACATGCTGATTTAAGAATGAGCAAAGGTTACAGGTGTGTTGCCCACTGAGATTGTTGTTCTCCACCATATTTGTCACAGTGGATGATTCAGATCTTGATTTTTCTCTGTTCAAGAAAGGGAGAAAGAAAGCCTCTTTTTAATTCTGTTTCTTTTGTGGTAGATACATTTATCTTTATATAAATTATGCACTAAAGCAAAAGCATGTCCACTATTGAATGGCTTAGGACAAAATAATGTTATAATGTAAATACTGGCCCAAAAGCTGTGTTGGAGGGGGGATGGGAGTGAATGTGTAGTGTCAGAGTATTTTGCTGACAGGCTTAGTCCTTGACTTTTCACATTTATACTTTCAGATACACCGTTACATAAGTGCCAACTTATCATAAATTAAACTGGCATGTAAACTAGTAGTCAAAGAATATTTTACTTACTCTTAAAAATTACAATTTGATCTTTATACTGTATGGATTTATGTAGTAACAGTTTTTCTCAATCTCTTTGGTTTATTATTATTATTATTATTATTATTAATGTTAATATTCTGCAAAATAC
The DNA here is from genome assembly GCF_023724105.1 of Carassius gibelio. Classification (NCBI taxonomy): domain Eukaryota; kingdom Metazoa; phylum Chordata; class Actinopteri; order Cypriniformes; family Cyprinidae; genus Carassius; species Carassius gibelio. The sequence continues at coordinate 12,707,554 of NC_068419.1, forward strand.
AACTTTTTGAGAATTCTTACAATAACAAAATGTTAAAAAATTTATGGTACACCACAACATTAAATGTCTATGCAATCACCAAAAACATAATCTGAGCTTCAAAAACTAGTCATTGACTGTGGTAAATTCTCTCAAACCTAAAACCAATAAGCCTTCATCAGTTATTGCACTTCCGTGGCTGCTGTGTCACATGGCAAGCATGACAAGGCCCCCTCAAAAATAATAAGTGCATGACGGCCCTGGGGCAAAATGCAGACCTTTGCATTTACTCTTCAGAACAAGAGCCACACAAGAGAACACAAGTAATTTTCTCAAGGGAATTAGAAATTCAAATCATGTGTGAAAAATAATCTTTAACTGTTCTGAGATCTGAAACTTTGAGAAGATTTAAAAATTGAGCCAAAAAAAAAAAAAAGGAATATTTTATAAATATATATACTGTAGCTGGCTCTGCCCACGGCATTCTGACTGAAAGTTGATTAAATGAAGGTTTAACCTTTGCATGTAAAGTCCTTCCTCTCTTAACTGGTTTAGTTTAAGTCATCATGTTTACAGATTTAAGTGGTTCATTTCTGGTTAAAGCAAGCAAACATTTGAAAACACCATTTTACACCACAAGCCAATGGAAAAAGAGTAACATGTGACCATAATCACTACCTCACTACAAGCAAGCTCCTAATTGAACAAATAATAAAAGAGTCCTGCTCATGGAGCTGTATCACTGATCTCATATTCAGATATGATTTATTTATTTGAAACATCATTGGGCATGTTTTACAAGCCCTTTTGCAATTTCACTAAATCAAAGCATTAGAAGAGAAAAAATGTTTTTTTTAGAAAAGCTATGCTGTGCTGTGTGAACATGCTATATTAGGCTACATTAAGCTGCTCCATTCAAAGCTCCAATCCACTTTAATTGTGCTTTTGAAGAACATAATACGGTCCCCATAAAAGTACTAATTCCCTGTGTACTTTTTCCATTCACTGATCAGCACAAAGCACTCTACGTTTCCTAAGCATTATAATGGTAAGCAATCCAGATGTCTTCACTAAAAATAATAATAAAATCACTCTGAGAAGCTTGTCACAAATCCAGTCTTAATGTTTTCTGAGCTGTGTTTCCATGGAAATGCACTAAGCAGTGATATTTCAAGATTCAGATATGTATGTTGTAATTATTACATGAAATTATGTGAAACACGTGACAGTGTTTTTTTTTTTAATTTTATTAACTTGCATCAAAATGTTTAAGTGCATTTAACTTATGACATTAATCAGTATTTTGTAATGATGCGTGACAAAATTTTTAAAAGTATTTACTGCAGTTCTGTTGTGTAAAATAAATTTATCTAATTAACTGAAAATTACAAATGAATAAGGGCATTATCTGAAAACACACACACACACACACACACACACACATATATATATATATATATATATGTGTGTGTGTGTGTGTGTGTGTGTGTGTGTGTGTGTGTGTGTGTGTGTGTATACTCTAAAAAAAAGTCCATAAAATAAATTACAATATACCGTAATAATTTAAAGGAATTTTCTGTATTTTCTTTTTACAGGTGTTTTCTTTGTATTTTTAAATTACGCTTTGCATTGTGGGAACAAGGGAGGGGAGGAGTAGACAAATAGTTTTTTTAAATGTAGATTGGAAATCATTTAGGAGTATTAGTGAACAAGAATTGGGAAAAAAATAAGTAAAAGAATATGTTAATAATATTATTAATGAAATTTGTAATGCTATATTGTTAGCAGCAAGTCAGAATATTCCAAAGAAGGAAGGTAGGAAAAAAAATAAGATTGTAACATGGTGGACAAAAGATTGTGATAAAGCAATTAAATCTCGAACTAAAGCTTTTAAAATGTTAAAAAAGTATGATAGTTTTCAGAAATTTATTTAATATAAAAGGAAGCAAAAAAATGTTAGGAGAATCATTAACAATACCAACAAACTGTGAAGGAATACAGGAATAGGCCAAGTAGGGGAATGATAAAAAATAATGAATGGGATAAAAAGAGAGTTTGGGTATCCAGTTTTAAGGGAAGGAGATAAAACGTCTCAGGTTACGAATGTAACCATGGTTCCCTGAGAGGGAACGAGACACTGCGTCCTCTGAAGGGACACTATGGGGAACACTTTGTCGTGACCCGTGTCTGAAGCATACTTTGAAAAACGCCAACGTGTTGGCCGGCGACAGCCTCTGACGTCACTACCGGCGCGACTATAAATACGCGCCCATAGGACCCGTCACTTATCTTCTTCGTGAAGCTTGCGTCCGAAGCATGGCAGGGAGCTAGAGGACGCTGAAGGCTTGGAATCACGAAAGATTCCTTTAAAGGGATACGGCTAAGAACCTAGCACTGTTTATTACCAAGTCTTGCCTGTCACAAAGGAGGGGCTCTCGTGGCACTCTTATAGAGCAGCACGTAGATTGAATGGCCCGGGAGCAGAGCAATTGGAGGACAGAACGTACAGATGAAGCCTCGGCCACGCCTGTACCATGGCGTCCAGCCCCAATGGAGCTGGATGAGTCAGAGGAAGCCAGAGGGGATAGTGCGACGCTCTCTTGAGCCGCAAAACCGATCCACCCAGGTCTGGCCAACCTCTCTAACTCTGCTTCAACACCTTGGTGTGAAGGCGCCATTCCCCGAGCCTCAGCCCCTGCCTCAGCAGGATGTCTGCTCTCACAGTGCGTCTCAAAACAGTATGTAGTACTGGAGCGCTCTGATGAAAAAAACGAGAATTCAGTCTCCCATGAGAGGAGGACTCTGAGCTCCGAGCAGCATGCTCATAGGCGACTCTTTTTGAAAAGGGGAGCGCTGCTAAACTACCGCGAGAATTGAAATATCTCCTGCTCTTTTTGGGTTGAACCCAGCAGAACACTAACTTCAGTGTCAGAAAGGGTTAATGACAATGCATCTTCCTCCCGAAGTTCGCTCTCGTTTGCCGCCGGAGAGAGTGAGAGGAAAAGTCCCTTTCTACACTCCTCAGCGAGATCCACCTGTGATCCCCACGAGCTCATTCTCCTCCGTGCCTCAGCAACGGCGGGTCCTGAGCCGCAAGATCCAGATGACAAACGAGAGCGGAGCTTTTTCACAGAAAAACTCTCGCAGTGCGCTCAGATTGCCCCCTCAAGGACATCGCGCGCGTGCTCTTCGCCCAAACAAGAGACGCAAAGACTGTGTGTGTCATCAGGTGTCAAATAACGCTGACATGGATGTACACACTGTTTAAACGCCTTGCTAGTGGATGCCATGATAACAATAATAGATTGCTCTTACCGTTCTGGTCATTTCTCAGATGCACACTTCAAACAAAACAGTTAATGAAGATAAGTGACGGGTCCTACGGGCGCGTATTTATAGTCGCGCCGGTAGCGATGTCAGAGGCTGTCGCCGGCCAACACATTGGCGTTTTTCTAAGTATGTTTCAGACACGGGTCACGACGAGGTGTTTCCCATAGTGTCCCTACAGAGGACGCAGTTCGAAGTTCCCTTGACAGGGAACAGCTGTTCCCTTTCAGTTGGTCACTCTCGACGCAACGTCGGTGACTGACGAATATGGGATATCGCTTCGATAGACCAATCTACTTCGAGGGTAAACTAAACGGGCCAATGCATATTGGCATGCGATTATTGCATCCAGCTTCCGCTGATCACTACGTAAGTATAAAAAGGCAGCAGGTGCAATGCATTCCAGCTTTTCACTTCGGAGCCGAGCTGCCACTAACCATGGCCGTGGAAGCTCGGCACTCACTGGGTCCAAGTTACACTCGAACTAGTTCCCCGAACTAGTGCTCCTCTCGACAGCCCCTCCTTGGCCGGTCCCTCTGAGGAGGAATTCACTGACTCAGAGATGGGGCACCATTTGGCACCCGCGTCCAGACCTTTGGAAACTCGATGTCTGGTCCCTGGACGGGACGCGGAGGTTCTAGGTGACCTACCCCAAGAGGTAGTGAACACCATCACTTCGGCAAGAGCACCGTCTATGAAACATGCTTATGCATTGAAGTGGAACCTGTTCGTTGAGTGGTGTTCTTCTCGCAGAGAAGACCCCCGAAGATGCCTGATTGCGGTCGTGCTATCCTTTCTGCAGCAAGGGTTGGAGTGAATGCTGTCTCCATCCACCCTCAAAGTCCAGGTTGCCGCTATTGCTGCGTACCATGACCCCGTGAATGGGAAGTCTTTGGGTAAGCATGACCTCATCATCAGGTTCCTTAGAGGGGCCAGGAGGTTAAATCCATCCCGGTCTCCCTGTATACCCTCTTGGGACCTATCTCTAGTGCTTAAATCCCTACAGCAGGGCCCATTCGAGCCTTTGCATTAAGTTGAGCTAAAGTTTCTTTCATTGAAAACTCTGCTCCTGCTTGCACTGGCCTCCATCAAGAGGGTAGGGGACCTGCATGCATTTTCGGTCGACGATTCGTGCCTAGAGTTCGGGCCGGCTGAGCTCTTTGTCTGTTACGGAGGCCAGCAGAAGGGGAGTGCCGTCTCTAAGCAGAGGATGGCCCACTGGATTGTGGATGCCATAACCCTGGCTTATAAGGCTCAGGATGTGCCCTGCCTGTTCAGGTTGCGAGCTTACTCAACTAAAAGTGTTGCATCCTACTGGGCGCTGGCTCGTGGCACCTCGCTGACAGATATTTGTAGAGCTGCTGGCTGGGCGACCCCAACACGTTCGCTAGGTTCTATAGCCTTCGTGTAGAGCCGGTATCCTCCTGTGTTCTCACCTCAAATGGGTAGTGGCACTGAGAGGCCCCAGTTAGTGTCCGCTTGCTTAAACTGCTCCAGAGTGTCCGTACTGTAGACCCTGTTGAGATCCTCCATCGCCCTAAGCAGCTGGATGCGGCAGAATGTCCGGCGCCAGGCCTTCATGATGTATCCGTGAGAACCATGGAAGGGTGGGTTCCATACTGAGACCTAAGCGGTACTCGTATGTGTATAATCCACGATATAGCCTTAGGGCCTGTGTTTCCCCGGCAGACTTCTGCCGTCCCAAGAGGGTTTTTAATCACCTCAAATTTCTCAGTATACTCCTAAACAGATGCTATATGTGTATTTGCCTCCAAGACCTCCTTCCGGAAGGATGGGGCTTCCGCAGCGTCCTGGCTTCAAGTGGACCAGGTACGTTTTCCCAGTGTTATCCAGTCTCACCCAGTGAGGTAGTGCTTTGACAATGGTGAGTGGAGCTACTTGTTCTGAGCCCCGGCCTACACCTAATAGGGTGTAATACACCTAATAAGCGATATCCCATATTCGTCTGTCACCGACGTGGCGTCTCCGTTCCCTCCTTCAGGGAACAAGGGTTACCATACGTAACTGAGACGTAAAAGATGAAGAGAAACATAAATGCTGGTGAAACATTTTGTTAAAATACATAAATCAGAAAATATTATTGAGGAGGGAAAACGAGGAAGGGAAATGGCATTGGAGCAGTATAAAGAGATAATACAGAATGAGGAATACAATAATGATCAACTAAGTATGACATTTACGAATTCTTAGTTAAATCGATCTCTTATGAAAATTAGGAAATCAGCTCCAGGTATGGATCAGATTTGCTATTTAATGATAAGTTATCTCAGTGAATTATCCAAGGATGTTTTATTAAAATGTACAATTACATTTGGGAGAAGGGAAAATTACCACAAAATTGGAAGGAGGTGGTTATATTTCCAATACGTAAACCTGGGAAAGATCTATTGCTTTGACGTCTGATATTGGTAAGATAATGGAAAAAATGGCGAATGAAAGGTAAATGTATTATGTGGAAAATAGTAAATTGTTATCCAAACATCAGAATGGTTTTAGGAGAGGGACAAGTACAATGGATCCGGCTGTGTGTTTAGAACATGAAATAAGGAAAGCACAAATAAATAGAGAGTGTATTGGCTGTCTTCTTTGACATAGAGACAGCATACGACATGATATGGAGAGAAGAGATCTTAATCAATTTATGTAAGGAAGGTATTAAAAGTCAAATGTATGGATAGATCAAGGATTTTATTTTTATCAAGAAGAGCAATAAAAGTGAGAAAAGGAAATAGTTATTCAGAAAAGTTCATGATTGAAAATGGAACTCCACAGTTTTCAGTCTTTGCTGATGATGGGGCAATCTGGAAAAGGGAAGGGACATTTACTTTATTGTAAAAAAAAAAAAAAGCTATTGCAATAGTTGAAGAATGGTCATATAAATGGGGTTTTCAATTCTCAGTTGACAAAACAAAGATGTTTTTTTACAAAGAAAAAGAAAATGGAAGTGAGGTAAAACTAAAATTATATAATCAAGAAGTGGAAAGAGCGAAACATTTTAAGTTTTTAGGGATATGGTTTGATGAAATAGTTACATGGGCGGTGCATATTCAGAATATAGTGAACAAATGTAAGAAAATAATAAATACAATGAGGTATTTAGTTGGCAGTGAATGGGGGGCAGATAGGATGGTGCTAAATGCCATGTATAGTGGATTGGTTAGATCCATGTTAGATTATGGTTGTGTGGTGTATGGATCAGCAGAAACATCTCTTAGAAAGTTAGATAATATACAGCATCAGGTATTGAGATTATGTACAGGAGCTATAAAAACTACACCAATTACAGCACTAATGTCATTAGAAATGATAAGGATACAGTTATCAGTCAATTACTGGGTTAATCTACAAGGCCACAGTCAAGAGCATCCAACACTAGATACTTTTAAACCATGTTGGGAAATAAAGAGGAGGGAAATTAAAAGCTTTTGATGGACATGTTTTACAGAAAGCAACAGAACTTGAAGTTAATCAGTTAAATGTTAGTCCAACTGTACCGTTTATAAAACGTCTCTAGGTTACGTATGTAACCCTAGTTCCTCGAGGGAACGAGACGCTGCGTCGAAATGCTTTGGGGAACGCGTTTAGCGTGAGCGACTCTGAATATGATATCTAATCTGTCTTATAGAAGAGTGTGACGTCACGGGCGAGGTGATGTAAGCGCCCAGGAAGCTATGAAGGCACGAGCTGCACAGCTGGCTTCAGCTTCGAGTACCAGCAAGTGCTGGCAGGGGTGCCGGGGTATAACATACGCAACCTAGAGACGTTCCTCTTCAGGAACTCGAGCTGCGTCGAAACGCTTTGGGGAACAAGTACCAACGCTGCCAGACTACAAAACCCCTGCCTAGTGTGTATCCGAAGAGCACAGCTTAGGACGAGGGGAATGAAGTGCCTGGAGTGACTGGCATGTCTGAGCCATAGAATCTTTCAAACGTAGAAGGCGTGGAAACCCCGTAGCATTGCAGATGTCCAGCATGGACGTACCTGCTAGAAAGGCCTTGGAGGCTGCCATACCCCATGTAGAGTGAGCCTTGGCTCCCGACAGCGGGGGACAACCAGAGGACTCAGAGTGGCGTTGATAGTCTTAACTATCCAACGACTAATAGTCTGCTTAGAAGCAGGGAAACCCCTCTTGGGGGGACCGCAGCATGCAAGCAATTGGTCCATATTTCTCCACAGGGCAGCTCTGTGGGCGTATGCATCCAGCGCTCGAGCTGGACACACACAATTTAGCTTCTCTTGGTCGGGCTCCCGAAAGGGAGGAGGACAGAAGGCCTGCAGCACTACAGGTTGTGGTGTGATAGAGGACACCTTAGGAACATATCCCACTCGAGGGTATATGAACACTTTGGTCATGCCAGGTGCAAAATCAGGATAGTTAGGGGCCACTGAGAGGGCCTGTAAATATCCTACTCTCTTCAGAGAGGTAATGGCCAACAGAAAGGCGGTTTTAAGAGTCAGATGTCTATCTGAGATATCTTGAATTGGTTGAATGGAGATTTGTAAAGAGCCTCTAACACCACACCCAAGTCCCAGGGGGGAACACGGGACCGTACTGGAGGTCTCAGCCTCAGCGCACCGTGGAGGAAACGTGTAACTAGGGGGTGTCTTCCCAGAGAATGGCCATCGAGAAGGGCGTGGTAGGCTGCAATAGCCGCCACGTAGACCTTCAACGTGGAGTGGGTCAACCCTGCAGAGAGCCTAGCCTGTAGAAACTCCAGAACTGTACCAACCGGGCAGTTTGCTGGGTCTAAGTGGCGGTCTCTGCACCATGAGGTGAAGAGTTTCCATCTCAGGGCGTACAGTTTCCTCATTGAGGGAGCTCTGGATTGGAGAAGGGTCTCAACAACCTTGGTTGAGAGACCGGCTGCTAACAGTTGTGCCCCCTCAGGCGCCACAACCACAGCTTCCACAACTCCGGGACGAGGGTGAATTATTGTACCCTGCGCCTGCGAGAGCAGGTCCGTCCTGATCGGTATCTCCCACGGAGAACCGTCGAGGAGCGAGACTAGATCGGAGAACCATACTCGGCCCGGCCAGAACGGGGCGACTAACAACAGACAGACCCCGTCCCGGCGTACTCTCGCCAGAACTCCCGGGAGCAGAGCGATAGGGGGAAATGCGTACAGACGAAGCCTCGGCCAAGTCTGTACCATGGCATCCAGTCCCAGAGGAGCTGGATGAACTAGAGAGAACCAAAGGGGGCATTGTTCTACTTGAGCCCTGCCAAATACTCTCCATATCTGCTTCACTACTTCTGGGTGAAGTCTCCATTCCCCGGGCCTCAGCCCCGGCCTCGACAGTATGTCTGCTTCCATATTTTGTTTCCCAGGAATATATACTGCTCTTAATGAGAGGAGTTTGCTCTGGGACCACACCAGGATCTGGTGCGCCAGCTTGTACAAAGGGCGCGAACGCAGACCTCCCTGGTGGTTGATATAAGAGACCACCGATGTGTTGTCGGTGCGCACCAACACATGGTGACCCCTTAGGTCTGGGAGGAAGTGCTTCAGTGCACGATAAACTGCTAGAATTTCTAGACAATTGATATGCCATGTTAGATGGCGATTGCTCCACAGACCACGGGCAGGGTGGCCACTCATGACTGCACCCCAGCCAGTGAGGGATGCGTCCGTCGCTAGTGTTACACAGCGACAAGGAGCTCCCAGCACCAGGCCCTGTTTCAAGAACCAAGGTTTCTTCCACATGTCTAAAGCACGGAGGTAGCGCCGCGTGACCTTGATAGTGCGAAGTAGATTGCCCCTATGGGAAAATCCCTTGGTCTTGAGCCACCACTGTAGGGGTCTCATGTACAGCAGGCCAAGAGGTATCACGTTGGACGCAGCTGCCATCAGACCCAACAATCTCTGAGATTGTTTGACAGTGAGTAACTGGCCTTCTTTGACTCTCTCGACTGAGATGCGGATCGACTCGATACGAGCAGGGGACAATCGTGCCTGCATCGGGGTCGAATCCCATACTACGCCTAGATAGGTGGTTCTCTGAACCGGAGAAAGCACACTCTTCTTGGCGTTCAGTCTCAAACCCAGCTCCCCCATATGTGCGAGAATGACACCTCGATGCCGAGCCGCAATCTGCCCTTGACTGAGCTAAAATCAACCAGTCGTCGATGTGGTTGAGAATGCGGATGCCCTGCAAGTGCAGGGGGACCAGAGCCGCGTCTACACATCTTGTGAACATGCGGGGTGAGAGTGCAAGGCCGAAGGGAAATACTCGGAAGTACTGGTAGGCTTCGCCCCCGAAAGCGAACCTCAGAAACTTCCTGTGTTGTGGAAGGATGGAAATGTGGAAGTATGCATCTTTGAGATATATTGTGAAAGACCAGTCCTCGGACCTGATCTGATCTACAACATGCTTGATCATGAGCATTTTGAACTTCAATCTCATAACTGAATGATTTAAGACCCTCAAGTCTATAATCGGACGCAACACCCCATCCTTCTTTGGAACTGTGAAATACCAGCTGTAGAACCTGGACTCCCTGTCTTGAGAAGGGACCACCTCGATGGCCTCCTTCTCTAATAGGGTTTCACTTCCTGTTCCATAACCAGACCCTGCCCGGGGCCGACCATCGTCGGAATGACCCCGTTGAATATCGGCGGTACAGAGCCGAACTGAATACGGTAGCTTTTTCTACTGTGTGCAGGACCCATTGAGATACATTTGGCAGTAGTTTTCACGCTGCTAAATAATCTACTAAGGGAATCAGTCTCTCGAGACTGACCTCTGGTGTAATAGGCCCCCGCAGTGGCAGCGAGCGTCTCAGCCCCGCTACGCCCACGGGCGGAAAATGCTGAGAATGATGCTTGCTGGGGAGCGCTGTGCCCTGGAACACTGGCAGAGTTGGCAGACCGGCCCTCAGAGGGCGCTGAGGTGAGACGGGAACCGTGTAATGCGGTGTACGCCGCTCCACCCCAGTAGGGGCCGCCCTCTGCAGTCGTGACCGCAACGTGTCAGGACTTCTTAACCTAGGGCCTCACAGCCTGAAGTACGGCCCTCAGATCCGCCTTAGGCTGGAAAAACCCTGGTTCAGAGCGTTGCTTCAGCCTCCGGTCCCGACGCAGGGGGAGCGCGGGTGGCAACACTCTGACTACAGACTGGGGGGCTGCTCTCGCCCAGCAGCCCCTCCAGAATATATAATTTCTCAGAGTGAGATAAGTGTCATTATATTCCTCAGAATTTAATGCAAACAAACAATCAGACGAGTAAACACGGTCTGCATTGTTAATATAATTCATATCTAACTTCTCATAGTCAGATAGATACTGAATTTAATTCCTCAGAATTAATGCAGTTAACCAATCAGACGAGTAAAGACTGTCTGGATTTGGTAAAATTTACATAAAAACTGAAAATGATGTAGTACACGCGCTGCCTCTGCAACATGCCAGCCGCTTAGTCACACAAACAATATAAATCTCCTCGGAGATAAGTAGCTGCAGCTGCGAGTTTACAGAGGGGGAAGGAACCGCTTCGCGTGCTTCCGAACCTCGATTAACTCTAAATCTAGGGAATACGGGTGGAGATAATCAGAGCCGTCTTCGCCCCGTCCTTAGATATGCGAGAAGCACAGTCAGCCCCCTTATTTTTATTTTTATTTCGAGAGCTGACTGCGTGAGCTGCGCTCCTCATTAATTCTGCTCGTAATACAGTTAGGCATAATATGTTTGTGAAACTGATGCTTGTGTAACTCTTTGTCTGTGCAACTGATGTTTATGCAGCTTATGTTTGTGCAACTGCGAGCTCATCGACGCCCTCCGCCACTCAGGTGTCTTCACTTGATAGTTATTACCCTGCCTATATTAACCGGTCTTTTTCTGTTTGTTTTCATGGAGTCCTTTCTTTCCGTTACCCAGTTTCCTCGCCTTCCGAGTTTCCTTGACATCGCATTGTTTTCATATAGATTACTTTATCACATAATATTTGCAGCACTTATTTAGTGTAAAAGTAGACGTCAAGCTTTCTATAGACATATCTCTCATGTCTCTTCGTTGAATATTCACTGAGTTACAGTTCATTTTAATGACGTGTTTGCAAATGAAGATTAGCGCAGACAAAGCCTGCAGACAGCACACATTGTTTGTTATCTTTATTTTATAAGTGCACAAAGTTTTGTTGTTATTATGTCTGTATATAAAAAAGTACACCCTTTACAGATTCGATTGATGTATTAGTCTTGATCTGTACGATCAAAACTGACAGTGTAATTTAAGTTCTTTTCGGGGTTATCAGGAGAAAATTGTCACGGTTCATGAATGCACCATTTCCTGCTCGTCTCATGTTACGTTATGTTGATTGTTTCATATGGGTGCAGCTCATTCCACCAGCCCACTTAATGCCCTTTCTTTCGTCTCTTGTTTGTCAGATTGTTGTTTGAGGTCCTCCTTGATTCTTGTCTGTGTTCCATCTGCTCAGCTACGTTTGTGTCTTGTTACTGTTCGGTTGCTATTGGAATTACCAGTCATCATACTGATCCCTCACCATTACCCACCTGCGCACTCACCTCCTCTCCAGTCTGTGCTGCCATTGAGGTCCCTGCGTCACCCACCATCAACCCAGCCTGGCAATACTTCTCTAATAAACGTAATTTACTTGCAACTGCTTCCTGTCCTAAATTTGAACGTGACAGAACGATCTGACCACCCATGGAAGCAGCGAGTAACCCATCATCGGCGTTGGAAGAGTTCCTCAGTGCCAGTGCTCGAAGGATGGACTCCCAGGAACGGAATCTTAACGACACTGGTCGCGCTGTTCAGGTTTTGGTGGCGCAGGTGTCCGAGCTCACCCAGCAATTACAGCTTCTGTGAGCCCCCACTGCGCCGCTCACACCGCCTGTTCCTCCCACACCATCGGAGACCCCCTCCCAGCCGGAACCACGCCTTCTTATTCCGGAAACCTACTCGGGTGAGCCGAATTTCTGTAGAGCTTAACACGATGCGAGCTTAACACGATGCGATATGCACTTCTCTCTTCAACCCAGGACCTTCTCCAACGAACAAGCCAAGGTGGCATTCGTGTTGACACTGCTCACGGGGAGGGCGACATTATGGGGAACGGCGGTGTGGGAGAATCAAGATCCATGCTGCGCCTTGTTCCAGACACTCTCTGCTGAAATGAAGCGGGTCTTAGATCGAGCCGTTGCCGGGAGAGAGGCGGCTAGGAAGCTAGCCGAATACCGTCAAGGAAAGAGATCAGCTTCAGGCTTTTCTATCGAGTTCCACACCCTGGTGGTGGTGAAACCGTACTAAATTTTTGGTCAAGCAACGATTCCGGTGGCCACTTATGGCTCGCGACATTCACAGTTTTGTTTTGGCTTGCTCGGGTTGCACTACTGGTAAGACTTCCAATCGACCCCCTGATGGTTTACTTTAATCGCTGCCGGTCCCTTTGAGACCCTGGTCCCATATCGCACTAGATTTTATTACCGCCCTCCCGCCCTCTCAGGGCAACACGGTAGTTTTGACCGTGGTGGACCGGTTCTCGAAGGCAGCCCACTTTATTCCCTTGCCCAAATTACCCTCAGCCAAGGAGACAGCGTTGACCGTTGTAGATAACATATTTTGTTTACATGGCCTCCCGACAGACATGGTCTCCGACAGGGGACCCCAATTTGTGTCTAAATTTTGGCGTGAATTTTGTAGATTACTGGGAGCGACTGTAAGTCTGTCCTCAGGGTTTCATCCCCAGAGCAATGGTCAAACCGAGACAGCCAACCAAGATTTTGAAAGGGTGTTGCAATGTTTGGTCTCCAAGAATCCTTCCTCCTGGAGCCAAAAACTGTCAATGGTGGAGTACGCCCACAATACATTACCAATATCAGCTATGGGCCTATCTCCGTTTGAGTGTAGTGTAGGATACCAGCCACCAATTTTTCCCAGTCTGGAATCCGAAGTCGCGGTCCCCTCCATTCACGCCATTTTGTCCAGAGGTGTTACCGTACTTGGACGTAGAGCCCGCAAGACTATACTCCAAGTTGGGGTGCGCACCAAGGCTAAAGCCGACCGCCATCGGTCTAGGCCTCCCGTATACGTTATGGGTCAAAAAGTGTGGCTTTCTACCAAGAATATTCCTCTCCGTTCCGTCTCTAATAAACTGGCTCCCAAATTTATTGGCCTGTTCATTGTCACCAAGATCACTAGTCCGGTGGCAGTCCGTATTAAACTTCCTCCAGCGTATAGGAGAATTCAGCACGCTTTTCATGTATCTAAAATAAAGCCTGTATTTCATTCTCCTCTCCCTGTCTTTCGTCTCTTGTTTGTCAGATCGTTGTCTGAGGTCCTCCATGATTCTTGTCTGTGTCCCATCTACTCAGCTACGTTTGTGACTTGTTCCTGTTCGGTCGCTATTGGAATTACCAGTCATCATACGGATCCCTCACCATCACCCACCTGCGCACTCAATCACCTCCTCACCAGTCTGTGCTGCCATCGAGGTCCCTGCGTCACCCACCATCAACCCAGCCTGGCAATAATTCTCTAATAAACATCATTTAATTGCAACTGCTTCCTGTCCTTAATTCGAACGTGACAAAAATGCCTCATAACGCAAAAATGCATTAATCGACTTCAGAGGGTTAAAGGGACAGCAGTTCATGACGTTCATGGTGTTTCTTTTCTTTTCTCTTATTTTCTTTTCTTTTCTAATGAAAAGTTGTAATTGCTGCTGTACTGTGCATCCCAAGCACCCCCTGCATTCTTATCATGGGTTTGAAAACAGTTTTTATTAATAAAAGCATGTGGGTAGCAAAATTCAATTAGATGAAGGGAACCTACACTTCCAAGACTTATGTACGAACAACTTTGAGAATGCATGTACAATTAAAAAATGTTTCACATCTCAACAAAGAATTTGGACTGAACATGCAGCAAAAGAAAAAAAAAATAGTTTCCTCGAACTGGCACATGGCATGCGATACTAAAAGCACACAAACACTTGGAGCCCTGCTATTAATTTAAATTGTTTAGTTCTCTTAGTTTCACATTGAAATATCAGGCATGAGTGCATGAATCTTTGTTCTTTATTTTCAAATGCTGTACCATGTCAATTGAAGATGGAGATAATTTAGCATTAATTAGAGGTTAGTAACTTAACTTAAAGGGTTAGTTCACCCATATTATTATATGAAAAATCAATTCCAATCCTGTTAGACGTTTGTTCATTTTTGAAACACTAATGGAGATCCTTTTTAATTAAGTCTGACAGCTATACCGTATTGGAACTTAAAATCATGGTTGCATAGGCTGTCAATGGAGGGACAGAAAGCACAGAGATTTCATAAAAAATACTCTTAATTTGTGTTCCAAAGATTAAATAAAGGGAGAGTAAGTGATGATAGAATTTAATTTTTTTTGGTGAACTATCCTTTTAAATAATTTTATGTTCAGTAGGAAAATGGTGTCATTTCACTTGACTATTGACTGTAAGTCTGTAGCAATCGTTATTAATAACAGACCTGTCTTTGTATTTTTCTCAGTGAAGTTTATCCTTGTGACCACTATTTGGTCCACAGTGTTGGGCGGTAACACGTTACTGTAATTTTATTACTTTTTTAGTAACAGAGTAATCTATAATTATAATTATAATTTTCAAAATAGTAATTAGAGTATAGTTACAAGCTGAGGACTCTATATGATACTTCCATGCTACATTGCTGACAGAATGCTGTGTTTTATAATCCAGAGATTGTAAAAAGGATGTAACACAGGCACTGTAAAGTCAAGTGCCGGTGGATTAGAGACCTTCTCCCGCGAGACCTGATGCAACAGAGTGCATCGCGCGGGACAAGACTTGATAGGCGAGATATCTAAACATAAAATATCTAAAACTAATAAATTGTTATTCATCTATTGCACAAAATCAACATGAACTAATATAAAATGTAAACGATTAGCAGACGCAAGTGTATGCAGAGTTCCTATTTAGGGTATAACATGTGTTTGCAGCGTTGAGCAATGCAGTGCTGAGATTTGCATGTTCACGTTTCCTCTCATTATAACAAACGAATTGTAGACATTATGAAATATTAATTATGCATATATTTATTGTGTTATAACAGAGATTTGTGAGATTGCATGAACTGAGATCATAGGGGGAGGGTGAACCAACTCCAGGGTAAGGCTAAAAGCAGCCAACTGAACTAACGAAAGCGTAGCCACTCCTTTGGCCACCCCACTCAAAACTGCAGTTTCTGTCCATTTTTTTTTCTTGACACTAAATGCATTTATTTCGATGCGGAACCGCCATATATTTCTTTAGAGAGGTCTCTTTAGGTCTGTGACAACATCAAATAGGAGAATTTTCAGACACGCTCGAGATCAAGTCAATGTTTTGTTCGTTATCTGGCTTGGCTTGGTGTTTATCTTCAGTTCTCTCTTCACAGCAGTTCAGTCAGTTTACTGTTTGAGTAAATTAATTACTCCGGGATATTGGTTTGTTTTAACTCGGAGGGAGTGTATGCCACATTAAAATAGTTAACAGCCTAACCCTTTAAGCACTCTCAAGATTAAATATTCAAGTTATCCTTACAGTTATTGTTTTGGCCTGATTTTCTCAGAAAACAAAACAAAACTATCGTTATAATCACTAAAGCTGTATAAACTATGAAATGAATCGATAGCGGCCTTAAGCTCACCCAGAGTGTTGGGTCTTGCATCTCTCAACTTTCTTTTCACAATATCCCACAGATTCTCTATGGGGTTCAGGTCAGGAAAGTTTGCAGGCCAATTGAGCACAGTAATACCATGGTCAGTAAACCATTTACCAGTGGTTTTGGCACTGTGAGCAGGTGCCAGGTCGTGCTGAAAAACGAAATCTTCATCTCCATAAAGCTTTTAAGCAGATGGAAGCATGAAGCGCTCCAAAATCTCCTGATAGCTAGCTGTATTGACCCTGCCCTTGATAAAACACAGTGGACCAACACCAGCAGCTGACATGGCACCCCAGACCATCACTGACTGTGGGTACTTGACACTGGACTTGCTCCAGACTCTGGCACCTTGATTTCCGAATGACAAGCAAAATTTGCTTTAATCCGAAAAAAGTACTTTTGACCACTGAGCAACAGTCCAGTGCTGCTTCTCTGTAGCCCATTTCCTGCACACGCCTGTGCACGGTGGCTCTGGATGTTTCTACTCCAGACTCAGTCCACTGCTTCCGCAGGTCCCCCAAGGTCTGGAATCGGTCCTTCTCCACAATCTTCCTCAGGGTCCAGTCACCTCTTCTCGTTGTGCAGCGTTTTTTGCCACACTTTTTCCTTCCCACAGACTTCCCACTGAGGTGCCTTGATACAGCACTCTGGGATAGAGCTGCACGATTAATCGTTAAAAGATCGCGATCTCGATTCAGACACCCTCTCGATCTCATTTCTAAAAGACAACGATTCCCCGAGTCTGTTAAACCTTTGACAAAGTCTTATTCAAATCCGTGCGCCCACTGTCGCTGACACAGAGAGAGCTCTTACCATGTTTGGTTAAGAAACATCTTCACAAACAGTCTTTTCAACTACACAGTATTATATCTGTCTTACAGTCATTTATATTATCACAGAAATACTGGGATAAAGTTTATAGTTTAAATATAAACATTGATGTCTATATGGCAGCGATCAAAATATAACAAATCCCCTTTTGAAAGTACTGCGCTTTAAATAACGTTTGTGTCGATTGCATTGTTTCACCAATAGGTGGCGACAAGTGTCTTAATTTATTTGTCAATGAATTAATTTTTCATTCAAGAGAATCGTTCAAAAACGCTGATTCATCCAGAAATGAAACAAGTGTAGTAGGTTTATGAGTGAGTCTTTGAATCCGTGATCTAAACAACTTTTTCATCATTCTAATATTAAAAAAAAACTGGGGTTTTAAATATATTATATATACACTACCAGTCAAAAGTTTTTGAACCATAAGATGTGTAATGTTTTTTTAAAGTCTCTTCTGCTCACCAAACTATATTTATCTGATCCAAAGTACAGCAAAACAGTAAAGTTTTGAAATATTTTTACCATTTAAAATAACTGCTTTCACTTGAATGTATTTTAAAATGTAATTTATTTCTGTGGTGTGCAGCTGTATTTTCAGCATCATTACTCCAGTCTTCAGTGTCACATGATCTTCAGAAATCATTCTAATATGCTGTTTTGCCATTCAAAAAAACATTATTATTATTATTATTATTATTATTATTATGTTAAAAACAGATGAGTAGATTTTTTTCAGGTTTCTTTGATAGAAAGTTCAGAAGAACAATAATTGTGTGTAATAGAAACATTTTGTTATAAATGTCTTTGTCACACTTGATCAATTTAAAGAATCCTTGCAAAATAAAATAATTAATTTATATACTTGTGATAATGATAATGTTAATAGTAATAATAATAATAAAGAATCGTAGGAGAATCGTGATCTCTATATGAGATCAAAAAATCGTGATTCTCAATTTATCCAGAATCGTGCAGCCCTACTCTGGGAACAGCCTATTCGTTCAGAAATTAGGTTAATAGCTCGTTTAGAGAACCTTTTCATGATATGCTAATTTTTTGAGATAGGAATTTTGGGTTTTCATGAGCTGTATGCCAAAATCATCAGTATTAAAACAATAAAAGACCTGAAATATTTCAGATGGTGTGCAATGAATCTAAAATATATGAAAGTTTAATTTTTATCATTACATTATGGAAAATAATGAACTTTTATCACAATATGCAAATTTTTTGAGAAGGACCTGTATTTCACAAATATTTACATGTATATATTTATATTACAGATAAATATATTTAATATATGATCACAACATTTTTTTCCGTAAATATAAACATGTATATGCATTTATTTATATCAATATAATAAATATATACATTACACACACATAAACAAAACATGTAAACAAAACATTTTAATTTGGATGCAATTAATTGCAAATATTAATTTCTTGTTTATTTATGATATTATATATATTTATTATTATTATTATTATTATTATTATTATTATTATTATTATTATTATTATTATTATTATTATTATTATTATTAAATTATATGAAATGCAGCAACCCTAGTAAACTTTTCACTGATTTTAAATAATTTGGCCCAAAACAAAACTACACAAAACTAAATGACAAGCATTACCTACTTTCAATAATCTAACAAAAATAACATTGTTTTTAACATTTAAAAATTATAAAAAAAACAAAAACAAATTACATTATTAAATTATAATTGTATATATTTTTGGAATAACTACAGTACAACCATCCTTCCATCCTTATCTTCAACTGAACATTTTTTCTTTCTTTGAAATTAATTGACATTTCGGCAAAGATTATCCTCCACTCTTCCTCAGTGCCCCAGTGGTGTAAAAAAAAAAGAAAAAAAAAGCCAGTCCCGTAGTCCATCAGTCAATTTATTTTTATTCCTTTGATTTTAAATTTTATTGAGCGACTCACTCACAGACTGAGGAAAGATTCGTTCAGGCACAGAAAACAGGGTCAGCACCTAGAGCGCAGTTTTATTAAGATTATTTTACTGTTGTTTGTTTCTCTGAATCACAAAGTAATAAGACGTTCCTTCTTTGGTGTTTGTTTACCAACTCCTCTGCCATTTCCAGCTGGAGATGGAATATATCAAGCAAAATGCAGAATAAGCACTGTTATGGAAACCAAAAGAAAGGAATGCCTTTTACACATCTCCTTTGCCTCAATGTTCTTTCCAACTCAAGACATCAATACATCTGGATCTTCACCAATCTCACACACACTAGGGTGCCAGACTAGGCTGTCTTTGAGACATTGATTAATAATCAATTAGAATAAGGGCCATCTAGGGTTATGCTCTGTGCTCCAGTAGAAGCTGAAGGCTTGATGAACCTCTGATTGTTAGATAGCAATGCAGTGACTGTATGATGCCTTCCTATGGATGACACCATTAACCTTCCATAAGCATATTCTAATGGTAGTTCTCATCTGAAATACAGAGAGAGATGTGGTTAGTAAATGAAAGAGAAGGATACAATGGCTCAAAATATGGCTTGATGTCAGTAGCACAATGAAAAGTAGTTTTTTTCCCCTTCCTTTCATTATTTGACCTTCAACCAGAAAGCCATCTGCTGAGATTTTTCAAAGAACGATGCTATTTTCCCTAGATGATGCACTACAGACACAACAGCGACCAAATTATATTATACTTTAATCATAAAAGGTCTCTAGGATATTTCTTTTCAAGCTAATTATCTGCTTTTTATATTTCCACTACTTTTGTTTCACATGACACTGAAGCAATATCTTTGTTATGATGAAGCTTGTTAAGTTTTACACAGAACAACTTAATGTGTAAAGACAAACCTCAACCCATATCATTTAAGTTTGGTCTCTAAGCAACACGATATTCGACAGCATAAAGACTTACAGTGGTTACAGTAAAGGTTATCTTTTTCTGAAATGAAAATATCCCTATATCAAATAAGTCTCCCTTCTACAAGCATTACGTTTGTCAGTTTGTTTAATCATGTGATGATTTGGTACTCCGTAGTGTCAAATAATGTAGTGTACAATACATAATATAAGCTCCAATTCACTATTACATTACTGAACTCGCCCGTGCAAATGTGGCGGAAATGTTTCTGAAACAAAGGTATAATGGTCCAAGGGCAATCACACAGAAAGATGAGGCCACAGAGAATTGGACATTATACATGCTACATTAAATACATTCTTCTATGAATAGACTGATGGTGTCCACTTAAAATGATTTACTTCCTCATTATGAGGACAGGTTTATATGTAGTTTTACACTTCCACTCCACAAAGTACGGAGCCCCGCACATGACATGCAAGAAAAAATAAATAAATTGTCTCCACGATTTACTAATTCATTCCCTCAGTGTACTAAAACGTGCACACGATTACTATTGCGTTCCCTTGATTTACTATTGCGTTCCCTCGATTTGCTAA
This sequence comes from Carassius gibelio, assembly GCF_023724105.1. Taxonomy (NCBI): domain Eukaryota; kingdom Metazoa; phylum Chordata; class Actinopteri; order Cypriniformes; family Cyprinidae; genus Carassius; species Carassius gibelio. The sequence continues at coordinate 12,727,844 of NC_068419.1, forward strand.
ATCATGAGAACACTTTAGCAAATTGAGGGAGCGAATTAGTAAATTGTGCGCACTATTTATAAATCGATTGAACGAAATAATAAATCGAGGGAACGAAATAGTAATCATGTGCATGTTTAGTACATTAAGAGAACAAATTATTAAATCATGCACATGATTTAGCCTACTATTTTTTCGTGCATGTCATGTGCGGGGCTCCGTAACAAAGACTTCTGTCATTGTATGTTTTTTAATATATTGTACATAATTTGATGCATAACAGGTCATTTAATCATGCATGATCAGCAATGTAGCTTCAGTGTAATAAAAAAAAAATGTTTATATGATAAACAATATATTTATTACATACCAGTGTTATTTTTGTGTCTTATAGATACTATTATATTTTTTCCTTTTTCATTTTAATCGTAGTTAACTTTTTAGAAAGGTTGTGAGTTTTTTTTTTTTTTTTATATGCCAGTGATTAGTTATTAACAGTTATTTCAATGTCTCAAGATTTATTCTCAGTTACTGTTGTGCATCTAGTTAAACTAAATATATATACACACACCAATGAGCCAATACATAATGACCACTTCTCTAGTAATAACTTGTAGGACTTTCTTTAGTCCACAAAACTGTAGACACTTGGTTTTTGGTATCATAATGCCAACATTTTCTCATTGGCTGGTGGTGTAAATCAAATGTTCAAAAAGCTAATACTGGCAGTGTGGCATGGCAGACTGTTCTGTTGGTAATGGCCATTACTGGCAGTTGGGTGCACTTGGTCCACAACAATGTTCAGATACTGACAGCTGTCAGGAATTCAACCATTGAGATAATGGGGCCTAAAAAAAAAGCACCAGGCCCAGATTGTGTTACACCAGCCTGTCTGAAATCCTGTGCTGACCAGCTGGCCCCCATCTTCACACAGATCTTCAACAGATCGCTGGAGCTGTGCGAAGTCCCTTCATGCCTCAAACGTTCCACCATCATCCCCATCCCTAAGAAACCCAAAATTACAGGACTAAATGACTACAGGCCTGTGGCTCTAACGTCTGTAGTCATGAAGTCATTTGAAAAACTGGTGCTGGGCCACCTGAAGGACATCACTGGGCCCTTGCTGGATCCTCTTCAGTTTGCCTACAGAGCAAACAGGTCTGTGGACGATGCAGTAAACATTGGACTGCATTATGTTCTGGAACACCTAGAAAGACCGGGGACTTATGTGAGGATCCTGTTTGTGGACTTCAGCTCGGCCTTCAACACGATCATCCCAAACCTCCTCCTGCCCAAACTAAATCAGCTCTCCGTGCCCACCTCAGTCTGTCAGTGGATCAACAGCTTCCTGACAGACAGGCAGCAGCTAGTGAGGTTGGGAAAATACACATCCAGCACCCGTACAATCAGCACCGGAGCTCCCCAGGGCTGTGTTCTCTCCCCACTGCTCTTCTCCCTGTACACCAACGATTGCACATCTAAGGACCTCTCTGTCAAGCTCCTGAAGTTTGCAGATGACACCACACTCATCGGTCTCATTCAGGACGGTGACGAGTCTGCTTACAGACAGGAGGTAAAAGAGCTGGCTGTCTGGTGCAGTCTCAACAACCTGGAGCTTAACACCCTCAAAACAGTGGAGATGATCGTGGACTTCAGGAGAAACCCCCCTGCACTCTCCCCACTCACCACCCTGAACAGCACTGTGACTGCAGTGGAGTCATTCAGGTTCCTGGGCACCACTATCTCTCAGGACCTGAAGTGGGACATTCACATTGACTCCATTGTGAAAAAGGCCCAGCAGAGGTTGTACTTTCTCCGCCAGCTGAGGAAGTTTAACCTGCCACCGGAGCTGCTGAAACAGTTCTACTCCACCATCATTGAATCCATCCTCTGCACTTCAGTAACTGTCTGGTTCAGCTCAGCTTCTAAATATGACCTCAGAAGACTACAGAGAGTAGTCCGGACTGCTGAGCGAATCATCGGTACAACTCTCCCATCTATTCAAGAACTGTACTTATCCAGAGTGAGAAAAAGGGCTGTCAAAATCACTCTGGACCCCTCACATCCAGCACACTCCCTCTTTGAACTGTTGCCATCTGGTCGACGCTACAGAGCACTGAGCACTAGAACGACCAGACACAGGACCAGTTTCTTCCCTCAGGCAATCCATCTTATGAACAGCTTATAATAACGGCGGACACACTACACTTTATATTTATATACACACACACTTTATTTATCTAACACACATACTTAGTATACACTTAAATTTTGCACACAATATATATGTACAAACATAACTTCATTTTGTAATATACTTGCCTACAATTTTCATTTGTATATTGTTATTCACTATCTACTTATTTGTATTTTTTATTCTTTTATTATGTGTTTTATGTTCTGTCGCTGTCATTCTGTTGTACTGCGGAGCTTCTGTCACGAAAACAAATTCCTCGTATGTGTACATACCTGGCAATAAAGCTCATTCTAAATTGTCCCAGGAAAACATTGCCCCCAGCATAACCGTCCTATGTCCACCCAACATTGCCTCCAGGTGCCATAGCCTCTGTTGGTAATAGTCGTATCTGACTTAGCCATTGACGTGATGCAATAGGAATCTTAATTCTTCAGACCACTGTCCAGACTCAATGATCTTGGGCCCATTTTGTGTATTGTTGGTGATGGTGTTCAGTTATAATGTGAAACCAAACGGTTCTCAGGCGGGCTAATTGCTCTATGTTGGTGATTGGTTACAGTGTACTAGCATATCAGTGTATATATTATATATATTATTAGAAAATAATGCATACCCGGGGCGGTGTTAAGGAATTATTTTCTAATAGTTCAATGGACCGGTGTCGATTATTCCACTTATACTATACACCTCTAGAAACTGTACAGACGATGTTAATCAAAACAAATCTCATTCTATGCCTCCATTGCTAACTGTGGCCCATTAGTGCACAACACAATGGATACAAGTCGCAATACATCGAAATTCACACAACACATCAAAAACAAGCTGCAACACAAAGGAAATAAGGTGCAACAATGGAAACAACTCGCAACACAATCGAAAGTTCGCGACACAATGGAAACAAACAAAACAAATGAGCAAAACGCAATGGAAACAAGCCGCAATGCACTGAAATTAGCATCAGATTCAAGCATTTTCTTTTATTTCTATTATATATCTGTTATATTCATATCGTATACATTTATTGATATGTAATGCATAATTTTATATGCAATTCATTTTTCATACATTCTTGAAAATATATTTAGTGAAAGGTAGCAAAGGAAAGTGTGCAATTCTTAACACTGGCCCAAACAAAAAATAAGGTTGCTTCAAATAACTCAATCTTATAAGAGAAGGAAACACAGCAGAAAGCAGCCAACATAAGGATAAAGAGCTGACAAGACAGACAGAACTCTTTAAATTCTCTGCAACTCCTGCGCTGTATCCAACCTCCCACTGAGAAACAAAGGCCAAAACAGACTGTCTGCTCTCAAGAATTGTAGCCTACAACTAAAGTAATGCTCCAATAAATGGGTAAAATCTCTAACAACCAAAGCAGCTTGTGCATTTTTGCGTATAGGGAGGATCGACTCTGATTTACTTACGCTTTAGGCACCCAATAATGATGTGAAACATGGATGTTTTACATGTTTTATATATATAACGTTAATAATTTAGTCTTAATCAACTCACCTTGTTACATACACCACAATAAGCCATAACACTTTCCTTTTCCCCTTCTTTCAGCTGCTCTGTTCAGACATGCTCATATCAGCAGGTCACTTGTTCTTCAGTCCGAGTTGGAAATGGTTCCTCAGTTCAGTGACTATTGGAGAAACTGAAGCGTATTTCATTTCACTTTATAATGCCTCAATATATAATCAGGAGCCATTAATTTCAGGAGGTGTTAATTTTGTCCTTACTGTATATGCTATTTTGAGTCCCAAGTGCTGGTAACGTCTGATTTGCATCTTATGAATCAATGACTGCTGCTAAAAATATTCTTTACTGTCAGCACTGATAAGCGACACACAGTGCCACTGTGCTACGGACATCCCAAGCTCGAATCCCGACTCGAGGACCTTTCCTGATCCAATCCTATTATCTGTTTCCTCTTTGCTTCCTGCCAGCTTTGATCTGTCCTATCACAATAAAGGCAAATATGCCAACATAAATAATAATGGAAAAAAAAAAATATTAAGAAGAAAAGAAAATCAAAAATAATCAAAAATAATGATAATGGAAACAAAAATATTAAAAAGAAAAGACAATTAAAAAGACAGTTGTGGCGAGTGGGGCGGGGCCGAGAGGCGTGGGAACGAGGAGTGAGGCCAGGTGTAGTGATTGGAGATGAGCTACACCTGAGCCCCACCGTTAGTATCGAGTCCCACGTAGGAGATGGAAGGATATAAAACTGGAGCGACGACCGTGAAGGACGAGAGAGGACCAGGCCTGGGACATTATTTTAATGTGTGTGCTTTTTATTTATGCGCACCAGTCGGCCGTGAGGGGCTGGTGCGCCGTTTTGTATTTATTTATGAATTATTAAAATGCTTTTTGATTGTGCGCCGGTTCCCGCCTCCTTCTTCCCGATGAATATGGAGATTTGTTTATTACAGTGGTGCCGAAGCCCGGGAGAAGGAGGGACGCGCTGCTGAAGATCCCTCACCGCTGTGGTGAATCCGCGGTGCCCTCGAGCAGGCGAGGTATGTGCCGCCAGGGACGCTCGAGGCGGTGGGCTGGAGCGAGTTGCCGGGGACGGGCGAGCTCGCTGCTGACCGCCCACGACAAGGAGGGGCGGCTGCCGTCCGTGAGGGAGCGGAGGAGTCAGCGCCGTTCGCCAGGGGGCCGGAGCCTGCCGCCTCCGTGACGGAATCCGGAGGGGCAGGGAACGGGGGACTCCTGCCGCTGCCCAAAATCGGAGGAGCCGTCGCCGTCCATCGGGCGGCGGAGGAGTGTCGCGCCGTCCGCCGAGGGCCGTCCAGTGCCACCGCCAGGCACCCCGGAGGAGATCACCCAGCTGGTGGAGGGCCGAGCAGCAGTGCGTCTGGGAACCGGATTTTTTTTTTTTTTTTTTTTCCTCTCTCCCCTCTCTCGTCCTTGTCGCTCCTCCTTCCATCTCCTTTTCTCTCGCCTCGTCTGTCCTACCCCCAGGTTCCTGCAGGTCCCCGTGAGCGGTCCCCCCCGGAGGGAAGGGGGGGGGGGGAGTAGAGCGCAGTCTCGAGGGTACCCCCCGGCCTGCGAGGGGCGATGGGGGTATGTGGCGAGTGGGGCGGGGCCGAGAGGCGTGGGAACGAGGAGTGAGGCCAGGTGTAGTGATTGGAGATGAGCTACACCTGGCCTCACTCCTCGTTCCCACGCCTCTCGGCCCCGCCCCACTCGCCACAACAGTCTTAGTATATTTGTCTTGTTTTCAATTCCAAGTATCTAAAGAATCTTAAATCAAGATGTATTTACTTGAATATTGGAGAAGTAACATGAGAATCAAACAAACAAATAAATATCTGTCATTGGAATAAGAAAAATAATCCTCTTTTTTTAAAATAAGTATTCTTGTTTTAAGCATAAACTGAGATTTTTTTTTTTTTTTTTTTTTTTGGAAACAGCACTAAATCAAATTGTCCTGATATCATTTTAGGTCTTAAGTAAATGTATCATGTATCTTGATATTTGTAATGGAAAACAACTCAAAAATAGCAAAAAAAAAAAAAAAAAAAAAATTTCAGTGTACAGTGGAAATCAACGATGAAACTAAAATGTTTGGTTACCATCATTTTTCTAAATTATCTTCTTTCTCTGCAGAATAAAGTCTGGTTTGGAATGACAAGATGGGGAGTAAATGATGACAGAATTTCAATTTTTGCACACTACCTCTTTAAACCATAATCTCATTTGTTTTTGTCCCCAGTTTGATGTGATGTTCGAAATCTGACCACATATCTTAGCTGTCAAACCTTAGAAATCACAACAAAAGAACCCACATTAACTTGTACCATCCTCTGTCTCCTGTCTTTTTCTCATTTACGACCCTAAAATGCATCACTTAGATTAAGAGCCAGTGAAACAGCTCTTTTAGAGTCCTTTTCAGCAGAATGCAATTGAGTTCTGCCATGTAAAATTGGCTATTTGTCATCTTCATTCCTCCATAATGGCTCAGTTATTGTAGTCATAAATGTTCTGTGCATTAAGAAAAGGGTAATATGAATTTCATTCGAAGATCTGTAAATTACTCTGCACTTTTTCAATCGGAAAAGATACACAATTGAATTGCATCTAATCTAATGAAATGAAGTGTAAAAAAGCTTTCCTTCTCAAGAGATCTCACTCAAATCACACTATATTTACGGATACATGCAAAGCATACACAACCTAATAAAATTGTCTTTTTTTAAACAGGTCGGCCTAATGAATCAAGGTCTATTTCTAAACGGAAGATGCATTGAGACTAGCGAGAGGACTTCCATTATGCTTACACTGTAGATATGCTCCTGTCCTTAACTGACATTGAATGGACTAAATATAGCCATCACCAGCATCCAAATTACAACGGGCCATGAGAGTGGAGGCTCGTGATAGATACAACACGTCAGGAAGGGTGTCAGTATCTTTTGTAATAAGTCATAAGGTTGGCTGAGCAGGTTGAATGGATGACAGAAACTCCTTATCACACATCTACCTCTCTCTCCTTGTCACAGTCCCCACAAACCGAGGTGCTCCGAGGTTATCCGTGTGACACTCGGGGAAAATTAATCCACTTTCAAAACTAAAAAGACAACAAACTTTTCCATTCTGAACAAACCACAAGGAAACTTTTATACAAGAAAAGTACACTAATACATAGTGGATTTTGAACCTGATGCCCCAGTGCTCACTGTGAGGAGCCTCCAAGATCAGACTTACGAGTGTAAAGAACATAAAGGCCCTCAGCACATGCAGAGCATGTATAATATACAGTATATGAAGGCAAGTGTTACAATGACTAATTTCATTGGCTAAATGTATTATGCTACACAAAATGCAGTATTTCATGCTAAAATCGTGTTGCACTTTAACACATTTAATAGATAGAAATACAATGAGATTTTTTGACTGGTTGTGGCATTTCATTAAATGGATTTTGTACACGTTCATTCAAAAGTTTGAAGAAAATACATATCTGCCTTTTAAATTCCAATGTAATTCCCAAATTGAACTTGAAGTACAAATTCACTGTAAGGATGTATAATTAAAGGGATAATTCACCCCCAAATTTAAATTCTGTTATTAATTACTCAAACCAGATGATTTCAAACTGGTAAGACCATCATTCATCATCAGAACACAAATTAAAATATTTGTATGAAATCCAACAGCTTTCTGATCCTGCATAGACTGCAATGCAACTGACACATTCAAGGCCCAGAAAGTAGTAAAATAGTTTGTGACATCAGTTGTTCAATCTTTACCATATGAAGCTTTGAGAATACTTTGTGTGTTCAAAGAATACAAAAATAATGACTTTATTCAGCAATTAAACCCATGCATCATGGTATGCATTGTTGAATAAAAATCTTTATTTTAGTTTTCTTTCTCACAACTTTGTAAAAATAAGTTTGAACCTCTGATGTTACATGGACTATTTTAACAATGTCTTTACTACCTTTCTGGGCCTTAAATTTATCAGTTGCATTCCTGTCTATATGGATGGTCAGAAAGCTCTCGGATTTCATCTATAATATCTTATTTTGTGTTCTGAAGATGAACCAAGGTCTTATGGGTGTGGAACGGCATGAGGTTGAATACTTTATGACCAAATGTTCATTTTTGGATGAACTATTCCTTTAAAGTAAATTAAAACTGAAAGTTAATCAAGACAAACTTTGAGCATTGCTTTGCCAAAACCTTGGGAGGTTTTGCAAAAAGCTTTTAAGCTGTCTAACTGCCAAGCCTTAAAGCCAGAAAGACAGATAGCAGACAGACAGATCTGCACAACCAATACATAACCTCAAATAAACGTAATACATGCCTCAATACCCAAAGCATCACACAAGTCTGGTGTTATAAGGATGAGAACAGGAATCAACGTCTTAGCACTACATATAAGGGTGGGATGATTAAGCCCAATTACATAGCTAATTCTGGATAGCAGATCACACACAATACGCCGTCTCAACAAATCACTTTGTTTGTCCACTAAACTCACCATGTTTCACCAAAGTGGATTGTGTCCCCATTTTCTGAAACAGCTCACAGCAGGCCTGTATTTCCAATTTCTGGGCAGGTGTTTTCATTTCGGTTGTGTGTTTCATAATGAGCGCTACAATCATTTGTTATTTTGAATGTCGCAGTCATCAGGGGTGGAAAGTGACAGCACAATCTGCTCTGATGCACACAGGCGATCTCAATCTATTGCTTTTCTGCTTTTTCAGTGAATCCCAAAAATAAAAGTTAATGTGATATAGGTACAGCAGCATTTTGTTTGTTTATTAAGTTAGTTCAGTGTCTGGTAAAGCATTTGCTATCGAAGTGAAAATACCTCAAAGCAATACCTCAAACATTATCCCTGAATCAACAAATCATAACTGACGTTTTATATTGATACGAAACATTTATCCAGTGACTACAATTTCATCCCAGGTCCAGGTAGCAGATGTAGTAGTAAGTTCATTTGAGCATTTTAGTACTTCTAAACAAAATGTAGCAGTTCTTTCCTAAAACAAATCAATCTCCTGAGCCCCTTTAAATAGGAAATTGCCAGCACTCAGTGACAACAGCTGGTGCGGGACTGAGATTGATTGGAGTGCGGTCGTATCTGTCAGCATGTTTTCACTGTCTAGCATCTAGGCTTTTTCCAATCACATTGTGATTTTACGTTTGCACACTAAGGATGTTTTGGAAATAGACCATCAGAGTCTGCATTGACCCATTTGTGGAAAACCACAGTATTACACTACTCTTTCAAAGCAGAGGGACCTTTAAAGTTTGCAGCTGTTAAATATTTCAAAAGCTCATTTGGTCATGCGGGCATGGGTTAGGAGGACATATCATTTCTTATCCTCCTTGTGACATTCTTCCTCACTGCTCCTAACAGAAGGATGAAAGCACTGTGGTCCTCCGCAAATTAGACTTGACAAGACACATGGGAGCAATTTTCAGGTTACATCTAGATGTATAATATAATATAATATAATATAATATAATATAATATAATAATATAGTAATAGTATAGTATAGTAATATAGGATAATTGAAATGTAAATTTACATTAAAAATACTTAAAATTTTAAATGTATTTATAGAGATTTATTATAGAGAACGCACTTTCTCCAGTTGCTGTAGTGTATTCGATTATTTGTGTCAGTTTTTTTTTTTTTTTTTTTTTTTTTTAAGTATCAGCTGAATTCAGAGACATGATGAGTCAGTTCTGCTTATGATTACTTGCTCTTGAAGCATGAAATTAATTATTATTGTTCAATAGAGACATAGCAAACTGATTCTGTCACTTTTTTGTGCCTGGCATGATTTAGGAGCATGACTTAAATATTTAGAAATCGTCATAACTTCAATCATATAAAGCAAATGGCATCTGCAAACTTTCTTTATGTCTGTCTACACCTCCATTCTTTGCAAGAGGAGACCAATTAAACTACTGTACAATTTTGCACAGACATATAAATGTTGCTGATAAGTGACACTAATATGTAAATGAATGAACAAATAAATAAGTAAATAATTGAATGGACAAACAAACAAACAGCCAATCATTTGGTCTCTGAAATGAAATAAAAATAATAATAAAAATAAAATATATAATGGGATGGACGAACAAACAAACAAACTACTAATCACTTGATATATGAAATTTAAGAAGAAATGTAAAAATAATTAATAATAATAATGTAATAATTAAAGAACAAAATACATAAAGAGATGGACAAACAAACTGCCAGTCATCTCACCTCTGAAATGGAAGATAAAATAAAATAAAATAAAAATATGAATTATTAAAGGAAATTCATTAAGGAAGACAGACAAAATACTGCCAATCATTTGATCTCTAAATTAAATTAAATTAAATTAAATTAAATTAAATTAAATTAAATTAAATTAAATTAAATTAAATTAAATTAAATTAAATTAAATTAAATTAACAATCATCTGATCCCTGAAATGAACGTGGGGAAAAAACAAAACAAAAAAAACAATAGGGCTGGAAAATAATAATTACAATTACATAATTTGATGGACAAAGAAATGAAAAATTGAGAAAAAAAGAATGTAAAGAAAAAATTAAATAAAAATAATTCCAAAATAAAATTCAAAGGAACTGGCAAACAAAAAACTTTTATCTATACAAAAAAAAAAAAAAAAAAAAAAACACACACACACAAAAAAAAACACATATGAACAAATGTTTTATCTCAGATAGAATAAGGAAAAAAGAAAAATAATATGAAATAGTGGAATTCACTTGATATTTGATCTTTATGGAGCAATAACTGCATATAGCTACAGTCTGCTTCGATCTGTTTTCTGTAAACATGGAGAGAAAACACAATCATGTATTTTAAGCGGCTAACCGCTGAGTTCATCAAACATTTTTAGGTTGGCTAAGATGAAAGACTGGGTCTGAAACTACCTGAAAAAAGGTCCAGAATCGCCGGTGCAAGTTAAGAGAGGGAATGAGGGGAAGAGTGAGAGGAAAAATACAAAGCAAAAGCCTGAAAGAGTGAGCGGCTACATGTCTCTGTGGCTAGCCAACCTGACAGCGCTCAGGCAGTTGAGCAGCACAGATAAGCTCTGCAGCAGATGCTGGCGTTCCTTTCAGCTGAGTCACCAATATGATTGACAGCTCAGGAAACAGGCTGATGTAAGAACAGGCCTTGTGTTGGGCTGAATTTTACATAATTGAGCACTGACCCTTTCCCTAACCTTTTACCATTGGAGATGAGGTATCAATCTTGTACGGCCCCTCAGCATCCTCAGGAGAGAAATGAATGTGATGAATGTGTTGTCTAAGGGTGACTTACATTATGTGCAGCTCTCCAAAACAACCAGAGAGTGGAGATTGAATACTCCGAAACAGGACGGTGTTGTGACCTGTGTGTGAAATGGCATTTCAAAGTGCAGAATGCGCATCATAGCGCATGATCTTGCATTGAGGATTGCATTGCTGGCTGACTGATCATCAAATTCAGAGAGTTTGCATTCTTTTACATCTTTTGTGAAAATGGATCCTATGTATTTAGGTGCTCAAATAAACAGTATAGTGTATATTGTATATTGTGCAATTTAGGCTTTTATGAAGGAACAAAATAGAGTGAACTAAAGTTCTTGTATTCAGTAAATCTGATGGAATTCAAAAGATTATGTAGTTTTGAACCACATTTTAGAGCATAGGTTATTTCATTGAAGATGAACATTTTTATGTAAACGTAATCTCCCTAATTATGTAAATGTTATTTTGATCATGAAAAAGTTGTAAGTGGCCAATTCTTGATAAGCATTTGTAAACTGCTTTATCATTTTAAGTAACTTTGAAAAAAAAAGAAAAAAAAAAGTTTTGCACTGAATGAAAAAGTCTCTGATGATGTCATTATATAATTCCTAACTGTAGGCGAGATATAATCAGTTAAACATTTGGCAATAAAGAAATATTCCAAAGTATTTATCTGTTTGTTTGTTTCTTTAACCAGGTTAAATAAATGAACTAATTCAAATACATTTTAATTATAGCTAGAAAAAAAAAAACTTATTCTAGAGAAGAGTGTACATTTATTGTTTGGATTTTGCCATAAAACTGATAAAATTGTAAAGGTGACACTATGTTAAACAGGCTTTCTGATTCCTGATAATTTTGTAAGTAATAACTGAAATATTGACAATTATTAAGTGAGCTGGATAATTGAATGCACAATACATAGACTCATTAATCACAATCATGCATTTCACGGTCATATAACTGAGACTAAACTCTAAAACAATAAAGGCAAAACAACCAAGAAAACTAGATAAGAGTTCTGTAATATATCATCCTAAAATAAGGCTCAGATGCGACTTGTTTCTACCAAACAAAATCCAATATTTCAGGCATGTTTATTTCCACTATCAGATAGTTTTGTGATTTCATCATGAATGCAATTTTTCTTCACCACTATCAAACAATGACACTTCCAGTCATGCTTCAGTGCATGTACCGGTTTATTTTGCAGTCTTGAGGAGGTGGTTACCCAGGGTGACACTTTCCATTAAACCGCCATGTGAAGGGTTGGGGCAATCTTCAGAGGACCCACGTAGCATACAAGACAAATTCAGCTTTAAGAGCACTATTTCATTTTCTGCCCTTTTCTTACATGTGACTTTCTTCAATTCCATATTACGTTTTGCATGCAGTAAGGAAAACGTATTCTGAAAAAAAGCAGTGCTACTCATGTTGATAGGGTGGAACGCTGAATTCAAATCAACTGAAAAGAGGTGATATGACTTCTGAGCAGATTTCACTTCTACAATAGAGCAATTATAATAAGGGATCCAAGCATTGGGAGGAACCTCAGTGGGTGAACCTGCTTTGCTAACAATGTGAAAATGGAAACAGACTCACAGTTTTTATCGCCTGTTTACCAAGCAAAACTGCGACTTAATCTGTCCACTGCTACTTTCATTTAACCTTGGTTATAAAAAAAAAAAAAAAAAAAAAAAATATATATATATATATATATATATATATATATATATATTTTTTTTTTTTTTTTTTTTTTTTTTTTTTGTGGTCAGGATATATATATATATATATATATATATATATATATATATATCCGCAAAACAAAAATTAGATCAATTAATGGTATTCTCTCCAACATTAAAGTACTTTCTCTTATCCCAGTTAAATATACAGACAACAACTACTGCATGCTTTAAAAACAAAAAGAAAGGTCCGTAGAGAAATCATTTACTGAGTCTGGTGAAGAAGAGCTTGACTGACCTGCACAAAGCCCAGACCTGAATCCCGCTGAACACCTTTGAGATGAACAGGAACACCAACTGAGTTCCAGACCACAGCTCCTAATGTCAGTGCTTTGTGGCAAACCACTTTTTTGAACAAAAAGGAAGACAAGCAATGTTTGAAATCAGTCATGACTTAATTATTTTCGAAAACACTACTTTCATAAAAATTACAAAGTTCACCTTTAAGATCTGTCAGTTTGTAGGTGGGAACATAAGTGTATACCTGTATCAAATTCTGAGCACATAGTGCATTTCTGCTAGTGGCATGCTTCAGGCAATCTTCTATAGCGAACCTTACATTGCTTGTTATTCATGTTGGACCTTTTATGAATGTTTTCTTGTCATGCTGTATTTTTAGTTATTTAATTTCCTGCAGTAATTGTCAGTATTTCTTCTCATTGATCTTAAAATTAGTTATAATATACAGAGATAAATATATGTGAATTTCTGTTTTGGAAGCTTTTTCCATCTTAATTTATATTTATATTATATTTATATATATTGTAGTTTATCACAATGTAGTCTCAGCCTCAGAAGTCATGCCTATGGACCGTTATCTAAATGCCTGATGCATATGGGACACAAAAGTGGAAACACTTCAGGAATGTCGAAGCCGTTATCGGATTGGTTGAATTCTACAGGATTTCCCGAGACATGTGTGTGACGTTCTTTAACGTTCCGCCTGGAAACAAAGATATAGTGGCGCCAACCCCCCTCACGAAAGTAGAAATCTGTCATTTTTACAATGATGAACATCGTTTATCAGGATCAACTTAATGCTGGATTTTCAAAAGTTAAAATGAAATAAAAGAAAAATAAAAGAAATATTTAAAGTTTGCGTCATATAATCATCACAAGTCAAATTTAATTCATCCAGTCAGGGAAGTTACGAGAGCTGACTGAGGTAAGACAGACATGACAATGGCAGATGATTTAGTTTCGAAACAAAATGCAAAAGTGCCTGTTTGGCATCATTTTGGATTTTGAAAAGCCTGTTGACTTTTGCCGTTTATCTAAGATGATATTGAAAGTTTTTTTTAAAACATTTGTTTCTTATTTAATTGGCTCCACATTGTTTGTTGGTTTTTACTTTATTAAAACTTTGTGTCATTTATTAATTTCATTTGACATCAAGGTGTATGCCGTGCCTCCAAGCTTTCTTACAAATTTTGCTAAAAAACGTTCTATGTTCCTTATTTATTTGGTTATACATGCTTTCTTAGGTGTAGTTGTATTTTGTTGTTATACAAAATAAGATACCTACGTTTATAAAATGGTAAAATATTCAATATAATATAAGGGTATATTTGTTTTATATCTTGTTGAATTAATAAATGAATGAATTAATTAATAGGCAGTGGTAAAATTTTCACTATAATATAAGGATATATTTGTATCTTGTTGAATGAATGAACGAATGAATGAATGAATGGGCAGTGGTAAACTATTCAGTATAAGGATAAATTTGTTTTATATCTTGTTGAATGAATTAATAAATGAATGAATGAATGAATGAATGAATGAATGAATGAATGAATGAATGAATGAATGAATGGGCAGTGGTTAAATATCCACTATGATATAATTAAATACTTGTTTTATATCTTGTTTAATGAATGAATGAATTAATTCATTTATTGGAAGTGGTAAAATATCAACTACAATATAATCAAATAATTGTGTTATATCTTGCTGAATGCATGAATGTATAAATAAGTAGGCAGCAATAAAATACTCATTATAATATAATGGAATATTTGTGTTTTAGATGTTGCTTGCATTAAAACAAAAACAATGCTGCTTTTACTTAAATGCAAAAAAAAAAAAAAAAAAACTGTTGTACCAATATGCTCTTTTTTTACATTAGCGATTAGTGTGTCATAACCTCTAAGTGTTGTTTAAAAGATCTCAGAAAAGGAGTGGGCATTAAGATATAGTCATGTAAACAGGATAATTGAATAGATCGGATGACAGCAGGCACACTGATTGAACACATTGACAGGGAATGAATAAATGGTCCCGGTGGAACACTTTAAACCTACTGTGTAATCAGGTTTGAGGAAGAACACTGCTTTCCACAGTAATAGTAAGGGTTTGATGAATGTATTTATTAGAGGTCACTTTAAATTCAAATTAGCAGCATATGATATGGACAAAAAAAAATATATAAAATAATAATAAGTAATACAATTAATAATGGCCTAGTTAGCACTCAAAAAGCCACAGCTCACAAACCAACATCTTAACAACTACAAGTTATGAGCAGATATAGCCGGGGGGGCTGATGATCAGTTTCGCTATTGCTGATGAGGTAAATGCAAACAAGAGGATGAATGTGGTGTGAAAAAGGTTATTGATTTTGCCCATCTTGAGAGACCTTTCTTCACAGAAATATTGACCAGCTCTGCCAGACTCAAAGAGGGAAGTAGGAGGTCTTTAAAGGGCTAGAGCCACTTGTGTGAGAGATCCACTTTGATTCTGATAAAGTCGCAAGAATATAACTTAATGGTAGGGATGTTCAATTAATCACATTTGATTGTCATGCGCATTTCATCAGTAAAGCCGGTTCCATGAATAGTAATAAATCTCCATCACCTGCTTTCAGATGGAATGGCATTTACTACACAGAGCCGTAGATCACTGACAAGCTATTCAATATCGGATTCATTATCACAGTCAATTAGATCTGTGATAATGAACACAATATTGCATAACTGTCAGTAAAGTACGGCTTTGTGTAGCAAATGCCGCTCCTTTTAAAAGCAGGTGATGGAGATTTACTACTAATCAAGGAACCGGCTTTACTGACGAGATGCACATGACAATCACATGCGATTAATTGCACTGCACTACTTAATGGGTATTTATTCATTTATTTATTCATTTATTTTTTTTCCTGATTGTAAATCAGGAAGTTTGGAAAGTGTCTTCCCTTTTGGAGTAGTTTACCCAAAATGATTCTGTCATCATTTACTCTGATGTTGTAAGATATTTTGAGAAATGTCTCAATGTTTTCCTTTTAATACAGTGAAAACCAAACCTGTTTGGTCACAAACATTCAGCAGAAAAATGAAAGTCATACAGATTTGGAACAACATGCAGGTGTAGGAAGCTTATATAGTATCTGCAATGGAAAACCCCCATGTCATTTCAAACCCATAAAAGCTTTGTTCATCTCCAGAACACAAGTTAAGATATTTTGGATGAAAACCAGGAGGCTTGTGACTGGCCCATTGACTGCCAAGTAAATTACACTGTAAAAGTCCAGAAAAGTATGAAATACATTATCAGAACAGTCCATCTGCCATCAGTGGTTCAATCTGAATTTTATGAAATGATGAGATCAATCTGAATTTTTTGAAGCAATGAGAATACTTTGTACACAAAGAAAACAAAAATAATGACTTTATTTAACAACTCGTATCCTTGTAGATTTGTGGAGAGACAGAGGAGACAAATTATTGAATAAAGTTATTATTTTTATTCTCATCGCTTCAAAAAATTCAGATTGAACCACTGATGGCAGATGGACTATTATGACAATGTCTTTCATACTTTTCTGGACTTTGACAGTGTATTTACTTTTCTGTCAAAAGGACAGTCACAAGTAGGGCTGGATAAAAAATTCTAATACCTCCATATTAATTGATTCAATTAGTCCAACCTGTTTTCAGTTAACCGAGAGAATGTTGAAGGGCACTTCCTATCCAGTAAATCAAAATATGCACTGTGTTTTGGTGCTATGAAACATCAGATTTCAATCTCTGTCCATTGTATTTCAGTATTCAAACAATAATTGCTGTTTTGGCACTGTTTAATGTGGAGTGACAGATGGCTGTAGCGCCTCAGTTCAATAGAAGCGACAGCACATAGTACACACGAACTGATCATCACCACATTAATTCCAGTTTGAGCACAAAATAATCATGACCATCCGAAGGGAAGTTCGGAGTAAAGAAACAGTACAGCTTTACAATCCGTATCCTGCCTCATGTAATCGCTCAATCAGTGTTTCAACCGTGCAAAGACATCAATATAAAGTCTTGCAAACAATGTCATGTCACATTTACCTCAGAAACAAAAATAGGCTATTTGGTGACCATAAACTCCTTACTCGTTAGAAAAATAAACTGTTGAGAGGGGTATTTAGCTAAATATGTACCATATATCATATTCATTATAAGTTTTTACTGTTCTTATGTTTAATTTATGTTTGAATAAATCCATGATTTTTTTTATGACAGCCACCATTTGAATTGTGCGTGTGTGTGTATGTTTGTGTGTGTGTGTGTGTGTATAAATATATATATATATATATATATATATATATATATATATATATATATATATATATATATATATATATATTAGTGGTGGGCCGTTATCGGTGTTAACGTGCTGCGTTAAAGCGAGACTCTTATCGGGCTATAAAAAAAATATCGCCGTTAATCTATTCTCAAAGTTGGGTTGGGAGCTGGGTCTATACTTAGCAAGATATGATGACTTTCACCTTGATATTTTATACAACCGAGTGGCTGAGGCCAGGCTAAAAAGATGCTCAGGACAGTTGACGGGCCACTGCTGCACATCGTCACGAAAGCTTTTTCACATGTTTTTACGCCTTACCGCTTGTCGATTTAAACATTAAAGCATCCAAACACAAGACGCGGAAAAGCTGAACAGAGCTGGTTTCTCGCAAGCTGTGTTCGGTGCGATGAAAGAGAGAGAGAGAGAGCCGCGTATCATGGACAGCGACACTGAACCGTGCTCTCTTCTGCAAAGAGAAAGGCGTCTCAAAACACTTGAACATCGAATTTGCTTATTTTTGCTCTTGTGCCAACAATACATACATAATATGTCAAAATATCCACCTTGGAAATTATGCTCGAAAAAACTGTCAGTTATTTCTTAAGTGAAAGTAAACAGTTGAGGGAAAGAATGTAATGTGTATTATATTGGATGCGTTGATCGTTTCTTAAAGTGACCACGCCTAATTTAGCTACTGACTGCTGTAATGTTAATCCAAGAAAATGAAAATGAAAATCACTCACTGCTCTTGACTGCATTACTTTGTAGTTTAACAGTCAAACCAAAAATTATTCAGACACCAGGTATAATTTTTGATATATATAGCAAAACTGTAATAATGTGAGAAATGTTGAAGGTGTCTGAAAAATTTAGGTTGGATTGTATATTTCATTTTTACATTGAAGACTTTCCAGTGCTATTTTACATTTAATTATTTGGTTTCTGTACCTGGACACCTACAAACTTAAAAAAAAAAAAAAAAAAACTTAAACATTGAGGTGAAACAGGCGTAAGGTTGTTTGCACCTTGTGCAATGTGGAATTAGTTTACAGCTTTTTCAAGCACTTTGTGATGCATTTTGGAAACAGGAGATGAGCCCCTTTTCTAATGCACCACCTAGCTTGATAAACCCCTTCTCAAAGGCTTAATTTTATTTGGGAAACACACATATTCTAAATGCTTCGGCAGAATTCGAATGAGCCATTTTAATCTAGATTAACCTAGTAACCAAAGGTACATCTGATAACACTAAGTTTCTCAGAAACAGACACATAATGCACATAAAAATGGACTCTTCTCTAATTAGTTCATAGAAAAACCTTTCTTTGAATTAATTCACATATATTTTAGGGCACTGTATATGCTGTTCTTGTATATTTTGTATTGTAAATGTTTTATACATGCTTTTGATGGAACACTAGTTAATATATCCTCATCTACAGTATATTCTGTTTGGTATCGATGAGTTTGTATTTTCATGATCTAAATGTGAGTGTATATTATATGTTGATGCCTATCCAACACATTAGTTTTATAAGAATCTTAAAGATTCTTCTCTTGAACCCCCCCAATCTAATTTCATATGCAAGACACCATACTAGGAACAAAGAGTGTAAAACTTCCCTCCAAAAGGTACCATTCCTCATTGGCTCACTCAAATCCTAAGGGTGTGACATCATCCCCCTATATAGATCACCGGTCACCAGATCAGGAGGTTCTTCAAGATTCAGGAATTCCAGGAGAAAATGCTGAGCTAAGAGCCCTCAAAACCATGCTAAGCTTGTGCCAGGCTTTGGCCTTGACTATTAATTCATCAAGATGATTCGAACTGGTCTCTTCAGTTCACTTAAGCAGAGACCAACTGGAGCCCCAAAGTGCATCAGGACTCTTTATCAAACAGGCGAGACTTAGTATCAAACTTAGTCTTATTAATTGATACATTAAGTATCATATGCACCTTTTACAAAGGTGTGTTTGAACTAAGAAACTGATGTTTCCTCCAGGCTGTAGATCTGCTGAATATCAAATTGTACCAAAGCTTCATGTCTTTATATCTAATCTCTTTACTGCTTAAGCTTTAACCCCCATTTCCTATGCCAACTGTATGCCATTTTCTTTTCTTGAGAAAATTTGGCAAGCACTGTACCTGATATATATCCAAAATAATCAATATTGAATCCAATCGAATTGGTAATCAAATCGAATCGTGAAATTTGTATCAAAATCAAGCCCTAGTCACAAGCCTCTTGCTTTTCATTCAAAATATCTCAAACTGTTTTCCGAGGACGAACAAAGCTTTTATGGGTTTAGAACAACGTGTGCAAAAATACTTTTTTCTTAGAATTTTGAGATATAATGAAATGTATGCCATAAAGTCAGACATGTGAGATATAAACTAAAAATTTTGAGAAGAAAAGCTTGTTTTCACCACAAAATTGAATTTTTTTTCATTAGAACTGTGTTTCCTTCTCAGGATTGAACTTTTATTTCACGATTTTGAGTGTATATCTAGTAATTCTGAGTTTATATTCATACAATTTAACTAGCAAGTTTATAACTAGCGATTTTTAGAACTGCAAAAAAAGAGAAAAAAGTCAGATTTTCAGGTATGATGACATAATTTTTACTTTTAGGTGAACTAATTCTTTAAATGACAAGCAGTTTGTCCACAGGGAAGGAAATCTGTGTCTGGAGGGATTTAAATGACTGTGGGTTGGTGAGTTGGCGACTGGATTGACAGAGTGGTTGTAATTTATATCCCTTAACAGCCATGCAGAAAGAGGCATTAGAGTTCATTTCTATTCAACAGGTCTTATTTCTGAGTCTGATTAGAAGCCGAAATAAGAAAAGGGAGGACAAGAGCGAGAGGAACAGTGCTTTATTACCATGAGCAGATGAATAATGCATAGCGGCCCTGTCAGCAGCACTGAACATGACAATACGTTTGTTTCCTCCACACAAAAAGGATCTGACAGGTAAATAAGAGCTGTCGTTAGGTGGTACGGCCAGGTTAATAGAATATATCTGACCTCAGAGGCTTCGTATCCGCCTGTGTCAGTGCTCTCAGAGACTCACAGTCAGATTCAGATTCACATTACAAAAGCTGCCCGGACACGCCACTTCTTCTGCCATTCTGGAACACGCACTGATGAGCCGTCCATGAACGGATGGATATTTTCAGCGCCGCAGGCTGATGGTTGGTGTGGATGCACCTCAGTGTTAGGCCAACTGAGGACTGGCTCATGTATTTTCCTGGCTCTGTTTTGTCTTTTCCTGTCAGTGAAAAAGAAATAAAAATAAAAACGAAGCATTAAATATCTAATGAAATATTTACGATCAATATGTTTTGCTAGAATATATTTTTCGGTATCAAATTAATTACTAATAATTAATCAGTAAATACTTTTATAATGTTACAGAAGATGTCTAATTCAAATTCGGGGAAAAAGTTTATTCTCAGGCTCCTATGTTAATGTTCAGTTATTTCACTTTAATGGCAATGAAAATAAACTATTCTTTGCCATTAAAGTGAATTTACTGAACCTACACTTAGGAGCCTATATTAAATGTTACTGTAGTTATATCAAAACATTATACATTTTCATAAAACGACATAAATTATTATTATTATTATTATTATTATTATTATTATTATTATTCATTTAGTCCGCGATTAAAAAATTCAGCCAATTTACTGATGTGGATTTGACGTTTTCTACTGGTCTCATGAAAATTCAAGTCACACAAAAGAATTACATGAGGAAAGCAGAACATCTGCATCAGCCGTCGTAAATGGAAGCTAATTAGCTCCCTCAGCCTTTCATTTCCGAATAGCACAAGCCCCATAGTTAAGTCTATTTAGCCAAGTCACAGAACCATAAAATGAGAAGGATAATGAACATCAGATTGTTTCAGATAGTCTTCCGCCTGTAAATGAAAATGGCTACCTTTGTTTGACCCTTGTGTTTGAGTAACCCACAACAACACACACAGATTTAGAGTAAAATTCTGCCTTTGTGTGCATCAAACTGGAAATCATGTACTGTATGATAAAACACTGGAAATGAAACACAAGAGTGTTGCAGAATCTCTATTACAGACATGGGTTCCACTATAAACACAAACAAGTGTGTAAACTACAGAATCCTTCCTCTGCTGCCCCACTGCTTATGAAAAGAGTCACGAGTCGAAATATAAAACTACCATATTAAAATCTAAAGGGCAGAATCAGCCAACCCTGAAGTGACTTCTTCATTATCCCTCAATGTTAATTGAATCAATGTGGCAAACAGAATGAAAAGCTGAGACACCTCATTTAATTCACACCGTGCTCAGAATAGGCCAAATTATACAAGAGGGCTAGTGCTTCACTGGACCATCTTTGTTAGTTTCTATTTTTAGGTGGCCTAATAAAAGAACTTTAATGGATAGAATATTAAAATGAATTGCTGAAGTCTGTGTGGCGGTTTAGAGCGTGTGATGAAGGGGTCTCCAAAAAAAAAAAAAAAAAAAAAAAAAAAAAACACAAAAAACAATCCATCAAAATTTGTCTCTATAAAAGCTGCTCTCTATAAAACAGACCGGCCAAAGAAATAAATAAAACCTCCAAATGTAAACAAAACTATCATTTTGAGCAGATGACATCCGGGCAAGTTGGCCGAATGGACGATGTTTTATTATATGTAGTAATAAAAGCTCAAATTACAGTGGACACAGTTTGTATATGTTTGATACAAAGTGATTTCAGTGTGGCTGGATGCTACGTCAGGCCTCTGACAGGGGCAAACAAATGAAGTGACTAATGATGTGTCAGAGAGAGAAACGCTGAGTCATTTAACAACTGGCACAATGAGATCCCAGAGAGATTACAGTGATTACAACCCATTCTCACTCCAAAGGCGTCAAAAACCGAAGCATGGTCAAGCGCCCCTAGCGTCACTTTTATGACGCCAAATGTGCCTCTCGGCGTCGACTATCGAAGCACTACGACCTTCATTGCTTTCAGTGGGAAACTTTTGGCGTCAGAATTCGACACGAGGACATGAGATGTTTATCGCTATGAAATCACGTTCAAGAAGTCTCATTCAGCATACATCGCGCGATACTTGCTATCAGTTCCACAGTTTGGGTGAGTAGTCGTATATACGCTCTTTTAATGCCTTTTATCAAATGTATTCTGTCTTCTTTATTAATCAGATTAGTGCCATATGTTTAATCGCTGTATTATATCGGTCATCCGCGGCTGTCTTTGAGTTTCATTGCGTTTAAATAAATGAACACAGCTGCTAATTAGTGTGATTAAACTCTATCTGTCACGTGACGTGCCATAGACCTTCGATCCGTTTTATATTATTATTAATTTCAGGATCAATGATGTAAGTTGTATTTGTAGTAAAATCATGGTAATCACGACACAATAGTAATAAATGAAATGTGAAGTTAAAACACAGTAAATGGGACATTAGTAACTGTAACTGTAGTTTTACTTTGATATATTAATAATCAATACAACAATACAATAATCACCAAACCAGCTATGTTTGTATCACTGTAATGTTAGTGTTTTTATGTGCTTTTATATGACAGATATCACAGTAATCATGTGTTCTGTACCATGCTTTTAATACCTTTTAATGTGAAATGTGAAAAATCAAATTAAAAATAAATAATAAAACATGTATTTTTCCATCTTGCAGTTCATTCATATCAGTTTATATATATATATATATATATATATATATATATATATATATATATATATATATATAAATATTTTGCTCACAGATCATTATTAACATTCTGTATATAATTCAATTTTATTTTCTCTCCCCTTTTTTATTATTTATATTTTTAGCTGAAAAGACGTAAAGGCAGTCAGCCCAGTGGTGTTTCTGGAGAGGGATTCCTTCAGAAATGGAGAAGACAGAAAGCTGCGGAGGCAGATATTTGCAGCAGTAAGTCTGTGATAGTTTGTCTCTTTTATCAAAAATTCCTGCTGTTATAATTTGTACAGCATTTGTTGTTTCTTAAACTGTTGCACTGTCCAAATACCCACACTTGCCATCTTTTCACTTGACCACTTGATTACTTATTTGAAGTCTTTCCTGTATTTGGCCTAGTGTTCGAGTGAGCATGATGACCACGAGTGTGTGTGTCGAACTTTTCATGACCTGATGACTGTGTTTCCCAATCCTGATCCTGGAGAACCCCAGCACTGCACGGTTTTGGTGTCTCTCTTATCTGCCTTGGAGTCTTCACTGATGAGCTGATGAGTTGAATCAGGTGTGTTTGATCAGGGAGACATCTCAAATGTGCAGTGTTGGGGTTCTCCAGGACCAGGATTGGGAGCCACTGCCTTATGGGACACTTATGTGTTTAAAGAGATTTTTAATATCTAATTATCAATGTTTCACATACTGTACTAAACACATCACAGTCTTAATAATCCAGTTTAACACTTGTATGATATTGTACAAGCCCCAGGACGGTCTCATCTGACACTATCAAAAGAATTCATATGACTATAGCTTGTTATTAATTACTTGCTTTCAATAATGGATTCATTTAACATTTAATTTTACAGCATCTTTACAGAGGCTGCTTTTATGGTCTAAACAAAACACAGTGTAATGTATAAGTTGAATGTAATGTAATATTTCTGTTTTACAGGATTGTTTGAGGATAACGCTGTAGCTCCATCATACACAAGGACTCACCTCGTTAACTCTTTATCCCCCACACACACAGATATGGTCCCTGGATCAGTGATTAGACTTTGCAGTGGTTTGATTTTTGCAGAAGATGTAACTTTGTTTTATTTATAAGCTCATAATGAATACATTACAGAACCAGTGATGAAAACAATAGTTAAAAATAGTATTTTTCGTATTGATAAAGCATTTTGTTCTCTTTTTCAAGCTTCATACAGTGAACTTTTTAGACTTTAATTAAGAGTTTTAGTAAAGGAGATATTCATACACAGTCATCCCCTAGCTCCAGTCATGAAGTGAATTCATGATGTTATTGTCAAAGCTAGCAGGTGTTTGTTTTCCTGAACACTTTCTCTGTCTTCCATTGTTCAGACAATCAGTGTTTATTTGATGCTGTGCTGATTGAGTTTTATAGATGATATTGCACACTTGACATGCATGTCTTCATGGTGTTTTTTGTGAGTTTGAAACATTTACATTGTGTTGTATAACATTTTGGTCAATTTAATTTTTTTAATAAAATTGATCTTTTTCCAGTGTTCTCTGAAAGACATACTGTATTTACTGTTTTGTTTTTTAATAAAAGCATTTTCATTTGCATACTGAAAATAGTTAATGTTTACAACATAACTGCCTTTTTATTCTTTATGGTGGCAAAAACGAGCTTGGTGACAGAGGATGCAGTGTAGTAATTTGGGCATGTTGTCTTTAAATGAGTTTGACATATCAATAAATAATGGAAGATCCTTACAAAAATATGCATGTTTATTATGCTTTATGTATTTATTTGTTCATTCATTCATTCATTAATTTATAATTTCTGTTTTTATTCCTAGGGTTCAAATGGTAGAGAATGGTAAATCACAGAAACACAAATGTGAACAATTTTAACTTTAAAACACAATGTAATATACAATGTAAATTTTAGAAGCACGTCATTTGATTAGTAAATATATTTGTCTTTGGTCAAAAAAAAAATATACAAATCTTAAAAATGTGTCTTATATTTAATGAGAGGAATCTATCTGTTGGATACAACTGCGACTGCTGGGCATGTGCACATCAATATTGCCCAATTTTTGTCAAGCTGAACAACGGAGGAAGGTGAAGACGTTAATAAAACAGAATCTAATAAGTAGCAAGCTTAATCTATTGTTAACCGAATCTATCCCTTCAGCCGAAAAACGAAAGACATCTGTCATACATGGATAAGGAAGTGTGACGCTGCTGCTCAGCTTAGATGTCATTGGCTATGACTTTTCAGGACAGTCTGTGGTTGGACTATCTTTTAACCCATATTAAACAGCGCATCATGTTAAAAAGTATGTTTTGCTGCTATCATCACATTAGTAATATATTAAGTCAACAATGAAGTGTTGCTATCTTGAGAAAAATGACATCTTTAGCGAGATCCTAATCCTAACCCTAAGCATAACTTCAATGAACTACAAAAACAGCCCCCTAGTGTTGCCTTTCTATAGACAGAACGACGGAGGCTTGTGGGTAATGTAGTTTAAAACTTTTTATTAACGAAACTAAATAAATTATTTATTTTAAGGTAAACTGGATATCTAAATATGTTTATTGTGCAAACCTCTATGATATATTTGAGAGGCAGGCTGAAATGTGGTATTTTACAGTGAGCAATATTTAAAATGCTTTTATGCCAGCTTTCCACTTATTTCTGAAAACTGAGCTCAACATTATTTTATCAGCATAGCATAAGTAATAATCCTGCCCATTTTCTCTTTGATATGTTAATTGGACTCTGATTTACAGCCATTTGAAATGTACAGTTTTGGGCTCTTCCGGGGGGTGCTACTGGGCCCCTGGGGGTAGCAGGGCAGTAAAACCTACATATATGTATTCTCCTCATCATGAACAACAAACTGAGCTGAGTCACATTTATATCTGACAGTTTTCACAGTCCTCTGTTTTCTATTCTATTCATCATGGCTATTATACCTTTTGACAGGACATTGTGAGGCCATCTGATGAAACATGGAAAAATTATAAAGAAATGATTTAATAATGAAAATAATAGATTATTTCTTTGATTTTTGAAGTAAATGGCAAGAAATATAATGGATGAACCTGCAACAACTTGCCATTATCTATTCCCCACTGTAAAGCAGTAATCAAGGACAATGTATACACATTGTGATACTTCACTATTACACAAGGACAAATTCATGCAGTGCTAA
This sequence comes from Carassius gibelio, assembly GCF_023724105.1. NCBI lineage: Eukaryota > Metazoa > Chordata > Actinopteri > Cypriniformes > Cyprinidae > Carassius > Carassius gibelio. Next base: position 12,754,048 of record NC_068419.1, read on the forward strand.
GAATATTAATTTATATATATATATATATATATATATATATATATATATATATATATATATATATATATATATATATATTAGCATTATATATAACTAATTAGCCGAAATCAGTGTAAAAATGTCCTCCTCACCCCCGTATCTTGCTCCTCAGGTGCTGGACATCAGTAATGTGCGTGCTCTTGGTTTTAATGCAGTACAAGATCCACGTTGATCATTCCTGCTACATTCTCAGTTATCCGTCAAGTGCTTGTAACAATAAAGCCCATGGCACCATCTTGTAATGCAGAATAATTAATCTTGTAACTCCCTGTATTTCACAAAAAATGTGCATATTTGTTACTAAAATATAAAAAAATTACTTTCTGGTGTACTGATGTCCCAGATGTTATTAATCCGATCAAAAATGTTCATGTCTTAAATAAAAAAATAATCCCAATAATTAATATGTCGTTTTTCCAAGTCTAAAATAAACACATATGAGCCTATCTAGTAAAATTATGTATTTACCAAGAATCTTCAGAACACAATATTCACCATTTTCATTTTATTGAAGCATAGACTATAAAGTTGATAAAGTAGCATCAAGACAAATAAGATTCAATGAAAATAATTATCATCAAAGATACATTAACCTCATATATAAATCAGTTCACACAGATGAGTGATGAAATGTCCTTAAAAGTCACACAGTCCCATCCAGTCAACTGTGATACAGATCATGTGATACATATAAGACATGTGATACTGTTTCAGAAAATAATGATTCCCATCATCACATCTAAACTGGTTTCATCTCCCCATCGTGATCTTCTTCTCTCGTGTCTGGAAACAGTTTGTGGTTGATGTCCAGCACTGATGAGGTGTAGCTTGTTCTCAGCCAGATGATCTCTCAGTCCTAAGATCCCAGACCTGGTCAAAGTGAAACAAACAATGCAGAAGAAGTTGTTTAATGGACAGAGAGCGCAGCTTATGTTCTGTGTGGTTTTAGCAGGGTGAGTAACTATGACCCTTGTAGTACTGTACACTTACCATTCTTCAAGCTGTTTTAAGATCTTTTGAGAAGCTTTTCTCTGAAGACAATTTACCACATCCTCTTCTTTCACTCCTTTCAAGAGCATCACTTGGTCAAAACCCCTCATTTGGCTGATGAGATCATCTGTACAAATAAAAATACTGCAATAAATATGTCATTCTGCAAGAATTAAGAAAAAGTTACAGAAGCAAAGGTCTTGCTCATGAGACATTAGCATGTGTAGTTCTCAGAGACTCTAGAATTCATCTGTTGTTGCAGTAAATGTGTTTTTTTCCTCTAGAATCTTTCTCCAAAGTTCCTGACTTCTCTCACAAATGTGTTTTAGTCTGTGCAGTGTAATGCCTGGCTTCAAACCAATCAACTATCAATTCACAATTAATAACATAACATTTACAAAACAATGAAATAATGTCAATTGGTGTTTATATCAACTAAACCAATTTCATGACACTTGTCTGCTAATAAAACAGGTGGTGTGTTTTTAAAAACATAATATTAAAAATGTCCAGTCACACTTTGCTAACATGCTGTAATTGTAATAGTAAAAAACGAAATCAAGGCTGACATGACCAGTTCTGTGAGAGATCATCATAAAATGTTGTATAACATTGCTTCAACACACACATACCAGAGGACTTCTGTTTGTTTGAGCTCAAGATGGCCATCTTCATTCCTCATCCTGAGCAAATCATATCCTTGGTCTTCCTTCTCTTCTGTGAAACAAGATAATCTCTACTTACTCTCTGTGCAATTAATATTGCTCATTAAACATAATTAAGTTAATTTAAAGTAAGATTCAGACCAGAGCATTTTTGGAGTAAACAAATGTACCTGGGAAGAGCTGATCATGGTAAGATTCGCTGAGACTCAGTAATAGCTCTTTTAGGTTTTAGGAAGGTTTGTGAGGGTTGGCTCTTAAAATAGCTGTTGAGCTCGATATTTTAGACCTGAAAAAGAAGAACAGCATTATCTGGAAAAAATCCTGTAAGACAGAAGGAAGGACATATTATTAATTACGTGCAGCTTGTACATTACACCTCTGTAAAGATGCTGTATAATTAAATGTTAAATGAATCCATTATTGAAAGCAAGTAATTAATAACAAGCTATAGTCATATGAATTCTTTGATAGTGTCAGATGAGACAGTCCTGGGGCTTGTACAATATCATACAAGTGTTAAACTGGATTATTAAGACTGTGATGTGTTTAGGGATCATTTTTAAGACTTTGACCCTGTCCAGATACCCACACTTGCAGTCTTGGCCACTTGAGAGTGTGTGTACGTGACAGTGTGTGAACGAGACTGTCCCCGGTCTTAATAATGCCAAAGCACAGCGTCCTTAACACACACTAAACCTCTCCAATACTGCTCTGGAGCGCTATACAAAGCTTAGTGTATCCCATCATGCATCATGTTTTGGAATAAATCGTCAGACTTTTTGCCGAGATCTCACAAGAGGTCATGGAAAGCTGTCCAATGTACAGTATGTGAAATATTGATAATTAGATATTAAAAATCTCTTTAAACACATAAGTGTCCCATAAGGCAGTGGCTCCCAATCCTGGTCCTGGAGAACCCCAACACTGCACATTTGAGATGTCTCCCTGATCAAACACACCTGATTCAACTCATCAGCTCATCAGTGAAGACTCCAAGGCAGATAAGAGAGACGCCAAAACCGTGCAGTGCTGGGGTTCTCCAGGATCAGGATTGGGAAACACAGTCATCAGGTCATGAAAAGTTTGACACACACTTGTGGTCATCATGCTCACTCGAACACTAGGCCAAATACAGGAAAGACGTCAAATAAGTAATCAAGTGGTCAAGTGCAAAGATGGCAAGTGTGGGTATTTGGACAGTGCAACAGTTTAAGAAACAACAAATGCTGTACAAATTATAACAGCAGGAATTTTTGATAAAAGAGACAAACTATCACAGACTTACTGCTGCAAATATCTGCCTCCGCAGCTTTCTGTCTTCTCCATTTCTGAAGGAATCCCTCTCCAGAAACACCACTGGGCTGACTGCCTTTACGTCTTTTCAGCTAAAAATATAAATAATAAAAAAGGGGAGAGAAAATAAAATTGAATTATATACAGAATGTTAATAATGATCTGTGAGCAAAATATATATATATATATATATATATATATATATATATATATATATATATATATATAAAAAAATAAATATATATATATATATATATATATATATATATATATATATATATATATATATATATATATATATAAACTGATATGAATGAACTGCAAGATGGAAAAATACATGTTTTATTTATTTTTAATTTTTTTTTTTTTTTTTTGGATTCACATTAAAAGGTATTAAAAGCATGGTACAGAACACATGATTACTGTGATATCTGTCATATAAAAGCACATAAAAAGGCATTAAAAGAGCGTATATACGACTACTCACCCAAACTGTGGAACTGATAGCAAGTATCGCGCGATGTGTGCTGAATGAGACTTCTTGAACGTGATTTCATAGCGATAAACATCTCATGTCCTCGTGTCGAATTCTGACGCCAAAAGTTTCCCACTGAAAGCAATGAAGGTCGTAGTGCTTCGATAGTCGACGCCGAGAGGCACATTTGGCGTCATAAAAGTGACGCTAGGGGCGCTTGACCATGCTTCGATTTTTGACGCCTTTGGAGTGAGAATGGGTTGGTGATTAAGAAACTCAGCCGGACTAAAAGGCTCATTACAGCAAGTTTGGCCAGTTTATCAAGCCGTGTCATGATACTGAATTTACCCGTCGAGTGGTTGGTAAAATAGTTTTTTCAATAGTAACTAAGCAAAATCATTCATCTCATGCATCTTATGCCTTAGACGTCAAGAACAACAACAATAATATTATTAATAATAAATATCTACTGCTGCAAATAGCCCACCTTGATGGCGCAGGCTATTTACGATAGTTCCTCTCTGTTTGGCTAGGATAATATTAAATACATGTGTTGTATAAAATGCTTAGTGGCGTAGGGCACGTGGTAGCATCTTTTGACCTGATTGACCCAAATTCAAATCCACCTTTTGCCGAACTCATTATTCTTTCTTTTCCCATCACATCTTAGAATGGAGAGACATTTGTTCAATAAAAATGAAGGAAATATTTCAAATGGAAATAAAGTGCCTCACGGGCATTTAATAATAAAGTGTTTATCGGGAAGGTTTAGGGGTAAGTGTATGGAGGGCTTTCTTGTCACAATACAAGGCGGCATCTATTTAATAATTTAAAGAAATATGATAATTTACACTCAATGTTATTATTGCATGCTGTTTTATAATGTACTGCAATAATGAGTCAAAAATATCTGCCATTTTGTATTAAGTATAAACGGCATCTATTATTTACACTTATTGCAAAGAATATGCTGCTATTTCTACGTAGTGTAAATATAATCTATCATTATTTTTACTTAGTGTAAATAGAATGCATTTCTATCTGCACTTAGAGCAAATATTATCTATTGCTATGAAAATATGCTATTTTCACTTAGCGTAAATAGCATCTAATTTCAATTTACACTTGGTGTAATTAACCTCTATCACTACTTGCACTTAGTGCAAATTATATTACCACTATATATTTATTTATATTTGTAATATTTTTTAATTGCATTTTAAAATGTTGTAATTATTTTATTTATATAATTGCCTGTGGTAAAACTTGTTTTTATTAGTTTTGCAACAAAATCATTAAAGATAAAAATATTTGGACAGCTGTATTCCAAAAAAAAAAAAAAAAAAAACATTTTAGTAGTAATGATTCATATAGATATTACGTGCCCAAGTGGAACACAGATTAGTCCTATCACTTTAAGAAATTATTTCTAATGTCATCTTGTTATGAGTATAAAAGAAACCAGTCTCTATATTGTGTATCATTCATTCAAACCTCTCCCACCACCATGGTCAAGACCAAAGAGCTGTCAAAAGTGTAGAAGGGCAGAAAGACAATAAAAGAAAGACAAATTACAAATTTCATTTCAAATCTAGTAACTTGTCTAATTTCCAAGAAGCAGTTTCCTTGGAAAGGGCAAAATACTTTTCTAACATAATCTCGAAATATTCCCAATGCCCAAAGATACTGTTACTATTCTACGTTAAACTCAGTATTGAACCCTTCAAGACCAGCTGGTCCAGAAGCTAGCCTAGACTCATGCGAGAAGTTTTGTAACTTCTTTATAAACAAAATTGCTGAAATTAGGGCACAGATCTCTGGAAATTTAAAACAGAATTATCAATATGCAAATATTTGCAGCTCTGCTTTTTCTTGTTTTCAGATTATTTCACACACTGAGATGTTGGACATTATTTCTTACATGAAATCAACCACTTGCTCTCTTGATGCCATTCCCACAAAGTTACTCAAGGATGTTTTGTCCTCAGTGTTGCCAAGTCTTCTTTCTATTATTAATAGCTCCTTACAAACGGATACTGTTCCATCGTGTCTTAAAAAGTCTGTGGTCCATCCTATACTCAAAAAATCAAATCTCTCTCCATCTGATTTTAATATATGACCATTTTAAATCTTCCTTTTGTGCACAAAGTTCTGTAAAAGTGTGTACTAAATCAAATTTTCCCCTACTTAATATATAACAACATTCTGGATCCTTTTCAGTCTGGTTTCAGAGCCAAACACAGAACTGAATCTGCACTTTTAAGGGTAGTAAATGACCTCTTACTATCCATAGATTCTGCCAACTGTACTATTCTGCTATTATTGGACTTAAGTGTAGCTTTTGATATGGTGGATCATCATATCCTGTAAAAGAGATTAGACCTTGAAGTTGGCATTCGTGATGTGGCATTAGATTGGTTTGCATCATAACTCACAAAAAGGAGTTTTTCAGTGAAAATCAGAGAATTTTCATCAAGCTCATTTCCCGTCACTTCTGAGGTGCCCCATGGCTCAATTCTGGGTCCAATCTTATTTTACTTATATTTACTCCCCCTCCACTTATTTTTTGAGTCCCATAAAGTTTCATATCCTATTTATGCCAATTATACTCAGCTCTATTTTCCTTTAAAAAAAATCAGGTACTGATTCAGTGTTCTCTCTGCTAGCTTGTTTAGAGGACATTAAGGTTTGGATGGACCTTAAATTAAATCAGAAAAAGACTGAAGTTATATTGTTTGGCCCTTAACACCTTTTAAATAATCTAAGTTCTACCCTGGGCCCCCTTCAAGAAAACATTTGTGATAAAGTAAAAATCTGGGAGTTACCCTTGACCCTGAGTTAAAATTTGACAAACAAATCAATTCTGTAGTTAGAGCCAGTTTTTTTTTTTTTTTTTTTTTTTTTTTGCAGCTTAGGGGGCTTTGCAATCTTAAAAATATTCTGAGCTTTAGTGATTTGTAGACCATTATTCATGCATACATCTCAACCAGGTTGGACTATTGTAATACTCTATACGCTGGAATAAATCAGTCCTCGCTCTCACGCTTGCAACTAGTACAGAACGACATGGCTCGTTTTTTTTACAGGGCTAAAAATAGAGAACATATTACACATGTGTTAGCGTCACTTCAGTGGTTGCATTGATATTACATTTTAAGGTTTTAGTATTTGTACTTAAATCACTTCATTGTCTTGCCCCGACTGATATTTCAGATCTTCTCCATTGGTATTCTCTTGAGAGAACACTTAGATCTTCGACCTAGATTTTATTAAATTTTCCAAAATCTCGACTTAAATTAAAATGTGACAGGGCTTTCTCAGTTTTTGGTCCAAAGCTCTGGAATGCCCTACCATATTAGACTATCCCCTACTTTATTCACATTTAAATCTTCTCTTAAATTTTTATTTTATTTTATTTTTTCTCAGGCATTTGCTTAATTTGATAATATTTTAGTTATAATTTTGTTTTATTTTGCATGGAGATGTTTTGTTTTATCTTTATTAATTGTTTTTGTTTTCTTTTTTAATTATTTTATTAGTATTTAAATTGTATTGTATGAGGATGTTTTTGTTCTGTATGTTGTGCAGCACTTTGGTCAGCATTTATGTTGTTTTAAATGGCTATATAAATAAAATTGACCTTGACCTACTAGACCATTAGCAAGAAGCTTTTTGAGAAGGAGACAACTGTTGGTGTGAATATTTGGAAATGGAAGAAATGCAAAATAACCATCAATCGGCCTCTGTCTGGTGCTCCATGCAAGATCTCGCCTCATGAGGAAAGGATGGTCATGAGAAAGGTAAGGGATCAGTCCCGAACTACACAGGAGGCGCTTGTTAATGATTTAAAAGAATTTGGGACAACAGTCGCCAAGCAAACCATTGGTAACAGACTACGTCACAATGAGTTGAAATCATGCAGTACCCGCAAGGACCCCTGCACAAGAAGGCACATGTACAGGCCTGTCTGAACGATTCAGAGTTGCGAGAAAGTGCTGTTGTCACATAAAAACTAAATTGAACTCTTTGCCATCAACTCGACTTGCTGTGTTTGAAAGGAGAGAAATGCTGACTATGACCCCAAGAACATCATCCCTACAGTCAAGCATGTAGGTGGAAATGTTATGTGTTGGGGCTGTTTCTCTGCTATGGGTACAGGATGACTTCACTGCATTGAAGGACCGATGGACGGGTCCATGCACCATACAATTTTGGATAAGAACCTCCTTCTCTCAAGCAGAACACTGAAGATTTGAACAAAAGTTGAAGAAGGAACAAAATCCCTCCTGAGATATGTGCAAACCTGGTGACCAACTAAAAGAAACGTCTTACCTCTGTGCTTACCAACAAGAGTTTCTGCACCAAGTTTTTTTTTGGGGATCAAATACTTATTTGTCTCACTAATATGCAAATCTATTTTTAACCTTTGTACAGTGTTTTTTTTTTTTTTTTTTAAGGAATTTTTGTTTGATATTCTCTCTATCCATTAAAATAAACCTAGTTAACACTTTAGAATAAGGTTCCATTAGTTAATGTTAGTTAACTACTTTCGTTAACATGAACTAAGCAAGAACAATCCTTCTACATCATTTATAAGTCTTAGTTCATGTTAATTTCAATATTTACTAATGCATTATTTAAATCAAAAGTTGTGCTTGTTAACATTAGTTAATGCACGGTGAATTACCATTAACTAACAATGAATAACTGTATTTTCATTAACTAACATTAACGAAGATGAATAAATACAGTAATAAATTTATTATTCATTGTTTGTTCATGTTAATTAATACATTAACTAACATTAACTAAACAACTAACATTTCTAAAGTGTTACCTAAACCTACTATAAATTATAGACCCTTCATTTCTTTGTAAGTGGGCAGACTTACAAAATTAGCAGGGGATCAAATAATGATTTTCCCCACTGTATGTATGATTGTATGTATGTATGTACAGTGTGCGCAACATAAATATCAAAGATAGGAATATTTTTAATGCATTCATGTTCACCTTCAGTTTAAATGGGCATAATGTTTTGAAAAACAGTTATCTACAGCATGGTTCTTGATTAACAACCAAGGGATAAACATAAATGATCAGTGAGATAAATGAGAGAATATCAGTATATAGTATTGAGTCCGAGTATCTTTAATTAAAAGCTGAAACAAATAAATAGATTTAATCTTGGACCGTTATGATGAAAAAACAAAAAAAGTTTAAAGCTGTAATCCTATCCAATACATACAATCAACAACTACTTTACTAATTGTTAATAAGGTGCAAATTAGGATTTTATTGAGGCAAAATTCTTAGCTAATAGTGAGAACTGGTCCACAAACTACAGTGTCACCAATTATTATTTTTATTATATTGTTATTATTTACAGAAACACTTAAATAAGATACACATGGTAGAAAGTAAATAAAACATGTAAAGTCCCCTATTGTTTTTTTATTATTAAGTCTGTATGAAGGATGCTGACTGATTGTGGTAATCGATCAGAGTGGTCAAAAGGAGAATAACACTATTTACATACAGTACATTCAGATCAAGTTTCTATGTCAGTGAAATAAAAAGGCAAGACTTTCACTATATTAATGATTTATCACATCCTAAATTCTCAGGCGTTTCATATAGACATAGCCATCATTTTTTCCCTTGGTTTGGTAGCAAGACTTGATATTTTGCACATGAATAATCATCTTTTATTTTCTTGTCAGACACAATATACAGTATATTCATTTCACAGGCAAATAGGATGCAACTGTATGTGTTTGAAGTCATCACAAGGAATCGAACCTCAATTGGATTGCAAGTTTCAACTGTTTTGGAAATAATTTCGATAGATTTTTTACCTTCAGTGGCAGCTAGTAGGTGGTCTTTTGAGCTCATAACCCGAGGATGAATGTGCTGCTAACATACACTCTCCAGTCAAGGTGACTGTGTATGTCTATCTCACAGACACAGCTATATTGGATGCCACAGTATATGTCACCTGACTGAAGCAATTTTCAGCTGTGGGATTCTGAGCTTGTGGAAATGATACTGTTCAACAGTAATTCCCTCACACATGAAAACACTGGACGCTCTGCAGGATTCACTGATAATGTTAGCTGCACTCCGCCATCCGTTCACACAAAAGCAATAAACAATATGATGTTATCTTTCTATCCAACCAAGAAACATAAACCTCATGAGGGGCTTTGATGACACTTTATGTTTATGTTGCAGCCCTGAAAGGAACTGAAAAACAGAAAGATACTTTTTTCCATGCCCAAGAAGTCACATTTCCTTCTAGCATCTTATTTAAGACCTTTAATAAATACATATATCTGGTAACCCTTGTGTTATTTCACACTCACTTATTTTGCTCATGCAATATATTAATCAAAATCTTTTTTTTTTTTTTTTAGATCATATAAACTACCTTAATGAGAAGACCTCTGCCCATGATCTGTTCTGCTTTAGGACAAATGGAGTCTAATGGATCTGATATTGTATACTCACCTCACCTTTACACCCTGTGTTCAGTGGCCTAATTATTAATAATAATAATTAAAAAAACACATTCAGAATCATATTTAAGCTAGTAAACACCTCTTTCTCGATTGCAAATGCACTGCAAAGAGCAACTGCATTATGGCAAGCATAAAACAAGACTGCAATTGTCACACTTGTTTATCCGTGTCACTAGTTGCAGTAAAATATTAATATCCTTTAAATTTTGTACACAAATAGTATTTGCACCACAGAATGCTCTGCTGAACTACAAGCTGTATTTCTCAGAGAATATTCACTGCTGTGCTAAGCTGGGGAAATTAAGGCTTTGAGGTGTGTTAGATTCAGCCGACTTGAAAGTTTTGACCTCTAAGGTTGCGTTGAATCCTTGATAAACAAAACATAATCAAGCATGCAGTCATTATCATAGATCAAATGCACTGTCGCATTACTTTCACATGGCTGCAAGTGGCAACATCCTTGTGATTCAGGATCTGATGGATATGCCTCTGAACACTCCACTCACAATGAAAGAACACATCTTTCTTCTCGACTGCACAACAGATATGTTTGTTTACCTGTCTGCAGTTTTGACCAATTGTGTAAACACCAGAATCATTCATCTTGGGTGTACTAACATGTGGCCTGCATTCTGAAAGTGGACTGACATGAAAGTTGAAAGAATTGTCTCTGAATCAAATCTTTAAATGAGATGAACAAATCTATTTGATAAAATGGAAAAAAGTGGCACAAGTATGAGTAACTGTTTTTAATATGTGATCACTATTGCTTTGTCTCTTCTTACAGATTGTTTGATATTTATTACAACTCTTTATATTGCGAGTAAATTATTCACAAATGCGACTAAATCTTCACTTTGGGTGACTAAATGATGTCTAATATTTGGCAATGGCTAATAAATTCTCAGATTTCACTCATCAGTATGTAAGTATAAGTTTAGCTCAGATATATGTTCACATGCCAAACACTCTCTGATTGAGCACTGATTGAGTTTCTCTCTCTGTCAAGCAATCTGTGATATTTTTCAGTTCATCTCAATGGATGCAGAGTGTACCTGTTTTTGACATACCGTAAACTATTGCCGTCACTTTGGTGAGAGCAGAGAGAGCGAAAGAGTCTTACATTCATACAGAATTGTATTGTATTGTATTGTAAGCTGCAGTAGATGTAAACAATATACTTTTTTACCCTGTTTTGATTTCAGCAAATCAGTTCAAGCGAACACACACAATCTGATTAATATTCATGAATCCAGTAGCTCGCTAATCCTTAGTGCTTTTTATAAAGTTTTTTTTTTTCTTTTTTAATGTTTTATAATTCATTTATTTATTTATTTTACCAAAGCACTGAATTGACCAACAAAGCACCACAACCAGTCAAGTTAAAATGTTCAGTTAAAATATCTATGCATTCATACATGGTATACAAAGTTTTAATTCCAATTACTAAAGTTCTATAAATAAATAATACTTGTTTACAATATTATAATGCTTCACTGACTGATGTTAAGAGTGTACTTTCAGATACTTAAAAAGCAGTGACATTAAAAAAATAAAAAAAATACATAACATAAACACATAACACATACATAACACAACATAAACATTGGCTTAATGTAAAACATTAACATGGTTCATGATATGTGCAATAAAACACGACACGACAGACTCCAACAGCCAGGACTCCAAACAAGCAGGAAATGGAATCCAAACAGTCCCAGAGATGTTTATGGTAATTCACAGCTATCTGTTGAACCAATTTAGCTTAAAGACCAAAGAAACAAATGACCCAAGGACAGCAAATGTTCATTGTCATAAAGCCAGTGGCATCTCATATGCAAGCAAATGCCATAAGGCCCTCATCTGCATGGCAGAGACATGCACCACAACGTCAGCTAAAATGGCCAGTAACTCAGGCATGTAACAAGACAACACAGCAGAAATGAACAGCAACAGGTATTATGATGGAGAAAGCAAAAGCACTGGAAATGTACATGATAAATGGGACTTGATTGCAGACACAGAGAGATTTTAAAATGGGTTGGGAGCAATCAGACCTGACTATGGGAAGGAGGAAACCATTTATAGACCTCTAAATGAGGACAAACCATGTGTGCAACAGCACTGATTTTATCAAACAACATGCAAGATAGACTGAATTCGGCTTTACCTTCAGGCCAGATATTCCTTCCTTAATAACATAAAAAATAACAATAATAATACATGCACTATTATCTTATGCAGTTCAGATAAATGTATTCTGTTCTAATGGAACATTATTTTTCTTCTTCTTCTTTTTTTTGCTTATTTATTTATTTGTTTGTTTGTTTGTTTGTTTGTTTGTTTCCAATAAACTGTTGTTCTCTGTATGAAGAAAAAAAATATTAGTTTGTATGACCACACTTGGAAGCACATGTTTTGCTGGTGAATAAATAAACTAATAAATAAATACATATTACAATTGATTAGAATATTATAAATAGTTAAAAATGATAAAAAATGAGGTATTATCCTGTAATTGTGGATTTAGATGTCTTTTTTTTTTTTTTTTTTTTACAAAAATACAAAACATAACTTTTAACTTATCTTTATACTCTGAAGCTTTATGAAAAAAAAAAAAACACATTACAGAAAGTATTTGATAGCCAATTATTATTACTATTATTAAATTGAAGGGTAAAATATTATATTAGGGGCGTTTCTTTCATTGCAGTAGCAAAATAACTATAAATGCATTGGGGTTACAGGACATAATTATTAAAGCTCTGTGCCTGAATTAAGAACAGAACAGACCAACAATAGCAGAGACTTAGAGATTTTGCATTTGCGTGCACAAGCTATTATGTATGAGGCGCCGTGTAGGATTTAAATCAAACTTCGCTTATCAATACATACATAAAACACGTGCATATACACCTATAAATTACTCGCATATACATGCATACTACTGAATGTTCAAAAATACATATATAAAAAACACGTGAACACTAATATGAAATCGATACCAATACATATAATGTTAGCAATGTATGCATACACACTTGTGAATAACTTGCGTATACATATAAACTGGACACGTGCATACACCTACAGACACTCACATATACATATTAACTTGATCCATGCATATACACCTATTAAACACTCGCACATACATATAAACTCGCTGCATACAAACACAACTGCACATACTCGCACATACATATAAACTCGATCAGTGCATATACACCTATTAAACACTCGCACATACATATAAACTCGCTGCATACAAACACAACTGCACATACTCGCACATACATATAAACTCGATCAGTGCATATACACCTATTAAACACTCGCACATACATATAAACTCGCTGCATACAAACACAACTGCACATACTCGCACATACATATAAACTCGATCAGTGCATATACACCTATTAAACACTCGCACATACATATAAACTCGCTGCATACAAACACAACTGCACATACTCGCACATACATATAAACTCGATCAGTGCATATACACCTATTAAACACTCGCACATACATATAAACTCGCTGCATACAAACACAACTGCACATACTCGCACATACATATAAACTCGATCAGTGCATATACACCTATTAAACACTCGCACATACATATAAACTCGATGAGCGCATACACATCCATAAAACACTCGCGCATACATAAACAATAACATTTACTAACGTATACAGTTCAGATGAGAAAAACGTGTACATGTATATATGCGAGTGATTTCATATGTGGATGTGCGTGAATTTTCAGTATAAACGGAAGGCATTTCAGTGTAAACGGAAGGCGTTTCAGTTTAAAAGGAAGTCGTTTAAGCGTCTACGGAAGTAACCTGTCTAAATACCGCATTTGCAATCATGGACCGGGATTGTGCTACACCTGAAGCATTTTGCGGAATGTTCTTTTTTCGCCCACTATTATAAGATCAATTACCATCAGTTTGTGTTGCCTGCTCACCTGCAGTCTCTGTCTGCAGTCAGAAACATCTGAATCGCGCACTTTGTTTCGGCCTTCGAGCCCTGGTGGCATACAAAGCATCAATAACACCGCAAACGATGCGATCATCCGCCGGCGAAGTTCACGGACCGTGATATCACACTTGTCAGTGGTAAAGTAACTGGCAGTTTCGATCTAGAAAAAGGTGAGAATTTCATTTCTATGCAATCTTCACGAAATAACTTCCAAACGCTATGCAAGTTAACGTTACACACACACATACACAGAGGGAGAGCGAGAGAGACAGTTTTGCCTCTAGTTAAAAAATATAAAATGTGTTCCCAACTAAGTCCCACTAGTGAACTTAGCCATTTTCAGAATTAAGTGTTTAAGCTATTTGCACAGAATCGGAATATCATAACTTCATAATATAGTGAGTATGTTTGCAAATATTTTGAACAAAACAAAATAAAAGCGATCCATGTGTCATACAGATCTATTGTGGCTGTGTTGTGTCACATGACAAGCATGACGCGTCGCCATGGAAACATTAAGGCGGTACATTCTAAAATAACGGTCGCCTAAAGAAACTCACGCTGGGGCTCAGCTAGAATATTTTAAACTCATGTGCGAAAGGGTTTTATTTCTGAAAATGGCTAAGCTCAAGTGGGACTGGGACTATTTCGTGAAGATTGCATAGAAGTGAAATTGTGAAATTCTCACCTTTTTCTAGATCGAAACTGCCAATTAACTTACTGCTGACGAGTGTGATATTATGGTCCTTGAACTCGCCGGTGTTATGAAATGTTCAGTGTCTGAGATATTTGGTGTCATTTAGGGCTGCAACTAACGATTATTTTGATAATCGATTAATCTGTCGATTATTTTTACGATTAATCGATTAATCGGTTTATTTACTTATATTTTAGTTTTTTCCATTTTTTCCCCAAGTAAATTATTAATAAAGGGTCTTTATCATTCAACATAGATTTTTAAGAGATTTTAACCATTTTGCATTGTCATATCCTCATCAAAAATATACCTGGAGTTGTTTTATTATGTTAGTAATCCTTTGTCGAACTCTTCTGCAATCAAAACACTGACCCATACTCTAGCAAAATTCACAAGGAGATTTCAAATATTGTTTTCACCATGGCAGTCCTTAGAGCTCCTAAAGTAGTTTAACATCCCAAACAAAGCTTAAGGAATCTTTGAGAACATATTTTCACGAAGTATAAGGATAAAACAGAATAAAATTGCAGTGCATTGTATTTTATTATTTACTGGGAAAAAGCTTTATAGCTTACGCTGTGAAATTGTAAACAATCCTTCGAAAAAAAGTGCCAATGGCATGAAACCTGAATGGAACTCACAATTTAAAGTAAAATCCATCAGAAGGTTGTCCAGAAAAAAAAAAATTGGGACACACACAAAAAACCTGCTGTGTGAAAAAGAGCAGTGAATACTTAGAAAAGAAGTGCATTTTAAATATACTCAAACATTTACCCCTCTCATTCAGTCATAATTAGGCTGCAAGTCTGAATTATGAACTGGTAAACGACAAACTGATCACATAACATGTTTGTAAAGCTTTAAATGTTAACTGTTAAAAAGCAATGTTATCAGCTTTTACGACTAAACATTTGCAAACAACCTTGTACTGGAGAATCTGCACAAATAAAATTCTTAGGGGCCGTTCACATATCGCACCTAAAAACGCGTGGAAAACGCTAGGCGCGCCGCTTTCTCCTTCTTTCCAAAGCGCTCAGGCACAAGCGCCCCTGAGGCGTCTGCCTTTGCTAAGCAACCATGACGTGCCCTCTCCATGAAGACCCGGAAATTTCAGCAAAGGATAAATGGATGCGGTGTGGACGCGCCTGGAAAAACGGGCGCATCGCACCGCGTGCGTGTCGCGACCGCGTCGCTTCCATTATGAGAGTGCATACTGCGCGCCTACATAGGAAATAACGAACTTGAGCACGCAAAAGACACGATATGTGAACGGCCCATTAAACAGTTCAGTAGTGCAGAGTTTACAGGTTACTCTTCATTTTGAAGGCTCAAAGTAAAGTACTCCCACTTCCCGCTGAATGCTGCAGAGACGCTGTTCGGGAAGCACGTGACATAAAACGAGGCCAGCTATTGGCTATTCGCTACTTCACCTGCTGTACTGGCTGAGTAAAACCTCCGGTGGCTCATTACTGCCACACTTTGGTCACCGCAGATTTGAAATATGCACGAAATGAGCCGCTTATGGCAAATAAAATTTATTTAGCGACGAATCGATTACTAAATTAGTTGACAACTATTTTAATAATCGATTTTAATCGATTAAATCGATTCGTTGTTTCAGCTCTAGTGTCATTAAGAATAAAGGACTATATATAAAGACTCGTATGCAGTAACAACTATTTAACTTTTTTTTTCTCCTTAAAAAAGGTTTCACATAGAAGTGCATGAGAGCCTACAGTTCATGTGGAGAATGTTTGTTTGTAATTAATGTATGTTACAAATCAGCAGAGTTTGATACTTGCACTTCTGCCTGTTATTTTGTTCCTAGTTTGCAGAAGCTCTTCTAATGGGGGAGACTCATTCTCAAGTTATATATGAGCCACTACTGCACACATACATGAAGACATGGGTAAACCCAACCTTCTCAGAATTAAGTTTTTTTATTATCTGATGCAGGGGATGGTGGATGTGTACTTTATCAGTGTAATAGTTAAACATCATATGCAAAAAAAAAAAAAAAAAAAAAAAAACCTTGTTTGATACAAATTTTGTATTATTAACCAGTTTTAAAGTTTTACTACATTCTGTTCCTGAAATCCACAATTTTGAAATCAAGATAATCAAAGGTAATCAAATCAAGCACGTCCTAATAAAACATGTTTCGTGAATAAAGGGTATTGTAAAAAAAAAAAAAAAAAAAAAAAAAAAAAAAGAGCATGGTCTGTGGACAATTCATCTCAAAGTGCACCACAATGCAGTATATGATTAAAGACAAAAACAAAGTGTATAAAGACATTTTACAACCTTTTTTTAACTATAGAGTACATTTTATCTACTAAATGTATCAGTTTTGGGAAAAAAAAATTTTGATCAAGAATCTTCCAGTTCATGTGTGTGTATATATACATATAACATTCCGATTTCGTTTTATTAAAAACTTTTTTTTTTTTTGAATGACTGAGCAAACGATTAGGAATGACACAGATCCCTGTCCATAATTGCAAATTTGGTTACTTCCGTTCACACTTAAATGCCTTCCGTTTATACTGAAAATTCACGCACATCCACATATGAAATCACTCGCATATATACATGTACACATGTTTTTCTCATCTGAACTGTATACGTTAGTAAATGTTATTGTTTTTGTATGCACGAGTGTTTTATGGATGTGTATGCGCTCATCGAGTTTATATGTATGTGCGAGTGTTTAATAGGTGTATATGCACTGATCGAGTTTATATGTATGTGCGAGTATGTGCAGTTGTGTTTGTATGCAGCGAGTTTATATGTATGTGCGAGTGTTTAATAGGTGTATATGCATGGATCAAGTTAATATGTATATGTGAGTGTCTGTAGGTGTATGCACGTGTCAAGTTTATATGTATACGCAAGTTATTCACAAGTGTGTATGCATACATTGCTAACATTATATGTATTGGTATCGATTTCATATTAGTGTTCACGTGTATTTTATATATGTATTTTTGAACATTCAGTAGTATGCATGTATATGCGAGTAATTTATAGGTGTATATGCACGTGTTTTATGTATGTATTGATAAGCGAAGTTTGATTTAAATCCTACACGGCGCCTCATAATTATGTATTTATGCAGTCTTAATAAATGTGTTCTCACACAGCAAACATTAATTTCTGTATTAAAACCGCTTTTCCTTAAAACCTACAAAGTCCACAGGCAATGTACTTTTACGTTGCCCCCATAGAGTAACAGCTGCTGAAATTAATTACACATTGAAAGATTTGACCTTACCTATTCTAATAGCGGTGTGTGCTGCCACTTACATGCTGCTCTGCCCTGGTCACTGAATGTTGCTGACTGTGAAATTGAAACTATGAATAATGCTCTCTGTCTTCATTAGGAGCCGTCAGTTTTGATTTGGTGGCAAAGTGGCCTTTGTCAGTTTATAGGACTGGCATTCTCAGCCACTAGGTCAGGGAAATATGCTTTTCTTGAGATCAGAAGGATTTCAGTACTTAATTCTTGATCTCTGGTAAATTAACATGAGGTTTTTTTTAGGTTGTGAGTGTTTTACGTACATGTTTTGGCAGATGTTCTAGGTTGTGTCTATTCAGTTTTATAAATTCAACCTCTATGTTCATTTCGAAGGCTGCAACTTCTATACGTCGGACTTGTCAACCGTACATGTCACTGAGGTGGTCTCATTTATGTGAAATACTTTTCTAAAATGAGTCTGCTTCAATGACATGTCACTGACAAATGCAACCTCCAGAAGATTGTCTAAAATCAAGACGCAGCTTGTGTCTTAAGAACTAGTCTGTCCAACTAGCAGTTAGTGAAGGGGTAATAAATCTTATTTTCTGGATTTAAATTAGACCAATGGAAGGTGTATTTTTTTTTTTTTTTTTTTTTTTTTTTGTAGCTAACCTAAAATTGATAGTGACTGGTAAATTGGTAGTTGTTCCAGCCAAAAGTACAAGATTAAGCTGGTTAGCATGATCCAGCTAGCCAGATGCATCATTCCATTTTTTTTCGGGGGAGTGGTGCCATTAGCAAGTTAGATTGTTTGCATGTCAGGACACTATTTGTGTAAACTGCCATTGATGGGTAATAGCATAAACAAAACAAAACAAAAAACATGTAATAGAAAACAAAAACAACAAAAAACTAAACAAAAACCACACGAGACAACAAGAAACAAACAAAAAAATAAACAAACAAACAAAACATCATTGTAAAACCACCATGCATCTGCCTTTGAAAAGAATGAAAATTAAAAAAAAAATAAACTATCTGTAAAATCTTGTACATTTGTATCATTAGATATCAGAGTATAGAGTCAGATCAAACCCAACACATTTAAAGCCTTTGACGCTTTAGCGGTTAATAAACAGAAGTGCTTGCGTCTTGCAGAAGAACATTGTAGCCGGAGCTACTTCTCTCTGTTTATGTCTATGAAGAATCACAAAGGTACTGGGTTACTCCGCCGCGGTACCCCCGAAGCAATCTAAAATAGTCCGAATATAAACACTTATTATAGGTGCACCCTAGTGATTCAGGACAAGCTAAAAACACGGTTTTTGAAAATGGATTCATGGTGTACTCGCTTATTATATACATTTTTCTACATTTTGAACACAAACAAAGTTACGGACCGCAGCTCTGATTGGTTGTTTCTTATCGGGAGCGGATGACTTTCTGCAAATGGCAATAGGACCACTTGGAGGAGCCAGAGGAGCTTGATTTTTTCCCAGATTATCTGTCTCATATTCTACTGTCAGGACATACTAAAAGGTTTTACAAATATGTAAAAAATATATATTTACAAAAGTTACCTACTGCAGCTTTAAATCCCGGCATTTTGTTGCAGTCTTTGAATGCAGCCCTCAAGAATGAAGCAGAGACTAATACAAAAATGTTAGCTTGCAAGGACGTGATTCTCTTGTGTCAACTGGCATGGGTAATATCTTTCACAACAAAAAACGGTAACATTTTTAGTGGCCCACTTTACATGTTCTTACTGTTATAATAACAAAACATATATGCATTATTACATGCAAATAACTCTAAAGCAAACCCTAATCTTAACCCTAACCATATAGTAAGTACTGTAATTAATTAATAGTAATCAGAACTTAAATAATTAAACTGAAACAAGAACACCATAAACTAAACTGTAACCCCCCCCAAAAAAACTAAATCTATTGAAAAAAAGATGATAAAAAATATAATGTTCTTCTACCAGCCAAGCAACTGCCTTGAAATGATTGGACATGCTAATGAACTGTTAACACAGAAATACTAAGTTCAAAGCACACAATAAAATGCATTAAGAGAGAATATTGACTTAAATTAACCAAAGAATATATTGACCTTAAGAAAGAATAAAGTTATAAACAACAACAAAAGTGATTCACATAAAATGTTTTACAACTGCCTTTGCACACTTAGCTCAACTGCTCTTGTCATTAAATCTTGTATCCTGGTTTGAGTTTTAAAATAGTTTAACAGCTAATTACAGCAACTAGCATCTACTCTGTCTGAGGCCAGTAAAATCCCCTCATCTCACAAAAGCCCAGCATGCTTTATGGCTAGATAAACTTCGGAAGTAAGAGTGCGACAGACCGCATGCCACATTTTGGCTAATTAAGAAGGAAAGCATCTTTGTTTAACTGGGCCTTTCCCTTCTTTACTGGGTTACTGACAAAAGTGTCGACTTGGCATGTCAAAGGGTCCAACCAGCAGCCCTTGGACAGGTATGTGAATGTTCATTACAAAGCAAAGCATTAAGCTGATGCGACAGACATGCCATCGATTTCTGTTAGCCATCTGAGCTAATTATACAGAAATAAGCTGAATGGGCTCCTTTGGGGCCTTTTTGCAAACACTTTCCGAAGTAGCAGCTGTATGATCCCAATTCCCTAATGAGCTGGAGCGCTTATTACCTCTGCGTGTGGCGCAGAACTGCATCGATTTGTCCAATACAAACATACAAATGCACTACTAACATAATGCAATGCAGGAGAATCAACCTGCATTGTTATTTTCCTTTTAAAGTTACACTTCCCTGTCAAGAGAATGAAAGGCAGTGTAAAAAACAAGTCCAAAGGCTTTGATATCATGAAAAGATATCACGTTAATCTGATGGGAAGACGATCCTTGTCGAAACCAAACCAGACAGACATGCTGCCTGCACGCTACGCAGCCCTGGAGACATACGAATGTTGTCAAACCATGGCAACATAAAAGCAGAGGCTGACAAGAGGATTGCCTCACTCTGTTCAGATGTATATGGATTGAACCATTAAATGAAACACAATGACTTTCATTAGGTTCAATCAGATTTTAGCATTAAACATATCTCGTGTTCCTGTAGCTCAAGTGGTAGAGCATTGCGTTAGCAAGCAAGTGCAAGGTTGGGGGTTCGTTTCCCCGGGAACACATAATAGGTAAAAATTGTTAGCATGAATGCACTGTAAGTCGCTTTGGACAGAAGCGTTTGCTAAATGCATAAATTTGATTTTAATTTAATTGAATCTCAAAAACACAGATAAAGGGGTAATAACCAAAAGTTTGGAGTCTGTAAGACTATTATATACAGTACAGAACTAAAGTTTGGACACACCGTCTCATTCAAAGAGTTTTCTTTATTTTCATGACTATGAAAATTGTAGAGTCACACTGAAGGCATCAAGGGCTATTTGACCAAGAAGGAGAGTGATGGGGTGCTGCGCCAGATGACCTGGCCTCCACAGTCACTGGACCTGAACCCAATTGAGATGGTTTAGGGGTGAGCTGGACCGCAGACAGAAGGCAAAAGGGCCAACAAGTGCTAAGCATCCCTCGGGGAACTCCTTCAAGACTGTTGGAAAACCATTTCAGGAGACTACCTCTTGAAGCTCATCAAGAGAATGCCAAGAGTGTGCAAAGCAGTAATCAAAGCAAAAGGTGGCTACTTTGAAGAACCTAGAATATGACATATTTTCAGTTGTTTCACACTTTATGTATATAATTCAACATGTGTTAATTCATAGTTTTGATGCCTTCAGTGTGAATCTACAATTTTCATAGTCATGAAAATAAAGAAAACTCTTTGAATGAGAAGGTGTCTGTTCTATATAAAAGTATATATATATATATATATTTTTTTTTTTTTTTTTTTTTTGTCCATACAACTAATTGTCCAGCATTCTTTATCATATGCAGGTGAGAAAACAATAGTAGAATTTTTGTTTCTGAGTAAACTTTGCCTTAAAAGAAAAAGTTCACCAAGAATGAAAATTCTGTCATTAATTACTCACCCTCATCTCATTCCAATCCAAACCTGTAAGATCTTCATTCATCTTCGGAACACAAATTAAGATATGTTTTGGTGAAATCTGAGAACTTTTTTTCTTTTCATAGACAACTGACATGTTCAGGGCCCAGAAAGTTACCCACATAGCAAATGACTTCTGGCCCAGATCCGGGCCACACAATGACTTTTCTCTCGGCCCAAGTACCGCAAAGGAAGACCACCCTGAAGTGGCCCAGAACTGGATTAAATACTCGGGCCACACATGGGCCATAAACGGCCCGAATCTCAGCCAGTTAATCAGCCTTAGCTGGCCCTGATCTGGGCCAAAACAGGTTTTATTATTGGTGCCAATTCTCAGCCTTACGAAAACCAGAATTTCCAAATCTGAACCACACCTGAGCCTTATATAGGAAAAACCCAATATTTCATATTATTACCTTGTATATTACTATGCTCGCAATTTTTCATTTTGTGACATGCTTTAATTTAGACACAAACTATGCCAATAAAGTACATTAAACTGAAAAGAAAATTTAGACTTTAAACCCACACATAATGTAACTGTGCAATAAAAAAACGTATTGCATTGGTTTTTCTATTTATTTTTTATAAACAACAAATCAAAAAATAAAGAGTGAGTGTATAAAGTATACAGTCTATAAGAGAAACATAACCGATAGACACATGTAACTTAATCATAATAATTTATTACAGATGTAACAAAGAGCAGTACCACAGTAGTCCAAATGACGATGCATTGCAGTTGCAGTCCACTCTGGAAGAATATAATAGTAGTGCGAGGAGCGAGTCCTTTAGTGGACTTTGCTATCCTAGGAACGACCAAAAGTCCAGCATTTTGTGACCTTAGGAAGCGTGATGGATTGTAACGTGGTATGAGCTTAACCATTAAGGGCCTTATAGGCAAGTAATAATAATTTGTAACTGATACAGAACTTAATAGGTAGCCAGTGCTGAGACTGTAAAATTGGGATAATATGATCATATTTTCTTGACCTGGTAAGGACTGATAAAACTGGTAAACTTCTTAACGGCACATTTTTTAATAGTTACTATAGCTACAGAGGAAGGAGTTACATGTCGCCAATGAATGCGGTTTGAATTTGGATCTGTTCCTCACACCAAGCATCACATGGATACAGGATTTAAATAAAAATAAAATACTTTCGTGATAATTTTATTTAATGCTTGTGCATGACAGCATACTAACAAAATGATGTGCCCCCACTCTCTATTATAGATCAGTGTGTGTCTTATAGTAAACCAAATAAATATTACATGATAACGGTTAAATACTCTCTCTCTCTCTCTCTCTTTCTTTTCATGTAAGCATTCTAAGATTATTTTTACCAAGAATAATAATATACAAGTAGTATAGTAACTTTTATATATGTTTAATGTAAAGTTTATTTGTTTCTATATACATAATTAGAAAATATAAAGTTTATCTAAAATATATATTTTTTAAATTAGAAATCATTTGGGACAATTTACAAAATGAGCCTGCATAGCAGAAATAATGAATAAAGTAATGGTAGGTGTTTCATACAATCGTTCATTGAAATAAATTAAAAAACATATATAACACAGTATTGTAGGGATGCACCGAAATGAAAATTCTTGGCCGAAACCGAAAACGGAAAAAGAGAAAACCAAGGCCGAAAACCGAAACCGAAACACCGTAAGAAATTATGCCAATTATTAGTACCATTGCATTTATTGCTATGACCGTGTACTAACTTTACTAAAATTAAGACATTGCAATTGTATAAATTAATATTAAAGTTTTAAAGATAATTACAATTACATAACTTATTTAAAAAAACACATAAAAATACACAATTACAAATGATGCAAATATTTATTAAGCACATTGCAACAATGCACAGTATAAAATAAAATTCAAACTAAAAATGTATCCCACTCATGTGTTTATTTAATAATAATGTACAGGCCTACTGGCCTGCAGAAAGGTTTTAAAATGAACAGTTCTCTCATAAAAACAAAGTGCATTTAGGTGAAGTGCATTTGAAATTTTTCTATGTAGGACTAGAAAGTGCATTACTTCTCCAGTTGGCAAGACTGTTATCACTTCTGCGGATGGGGACTTCAGACAGTTAACCATCTAGCTGTTGAGCAGTTGAGCTTGTCATCTGCCTGACATTTGAGAAATATTTGAGAGTGTGTATTTAAATAGGGCCAGGGCATAAATAAACATTTTTATCAAATTAAAGCAGAAATCTAGCATAAATACGGCTACAATCTGATATTATGTATGTATGTTTGTGTGTGTGTGTGTGTGTGTGTGTATATATAGTAGCCTAAGAACAAAATAGCCAACGTATTATTATTATTTGAGGCACTTTCTTGCAGAATTCCACTGAACATATCAGACAACGATGGTGCATGCCACTCATCTGGTGCAAAGACCAGTCTTTTTTTCTGCGCTCTGATCAGTCTCCTGCGCTTGACGCTTCTCCGTCTCCACGCGGGTTCTCCGCATCCAGCGCGGCCTGGATCATTTCTTGTGCGCGCTACCTTATTTCCGCATTCAAGTAACGTTAATGGTCTTTATAGCGCGGATCAAGCACATTCGCGATGAAGTGCAGAGGATCCGAAAAGATCTCAATGAGACGTGTGCTAACAGACTCTATAAGACTGTACTTTTCTTTGTTTTTACTTCGTGGTCCGTCTTAATCTCTTTGTTAGGAAATGTTTTAGTGCTGCGAATAAAGGAATACGAAGAGAGAGAATGTTCTCACTGGTGTTAAGTGAATGTTGCGTGGAGCTCGTTGTCTGCGCTATGCAGCACGTGCAGGTCGCGGTTTCTGTTTGCGTCATCACAACATTTCGGCCGTGTTGTTTCGGTGATAAAAGTCTATCGGCCGAAAACCGAAAAGGCCATTTTCGGCCGAAAATTTTCGGTGGCCGAAATTTCGGTGCATCCCTACAGTATTGTTAAAGGGGGGGTGAAATGCTATTTCATGCATACTGAGTTTTTTACACTGTTAAAGAGTTGGATTCCCATGCTAAACATGGACAAAGTTTCAAAAATTAAGTTGTACGTTTGAAGGAGTATTTTTGTTAAAAAAAAAACTCTTCCGGTTTGTCACAAGTTTCGGAAAGTTTTTTTCGAGTATGGCTCTGTGTGACGTTAGATGGAGCGGAATTTCCTTATATGGGTCCTAAGTGCGCGCTCTTCTACCGGAAGAGCGCGCGCTCCAGTATAGCAGAGCACTGAGAGAGGCTGAGCACAGCCTGATCAGAGCGAGAGCGTCGCGAAAAGTCACAAAAGAAGTGTGTTTTTGGTTGCCAGGGCAAGACAACCCTGCACAGATTACCAAAAGAGAAACAGCATTAAGGGACCAGTGGATGGAGTTTATTTTTACAGAGCATCAACGGAGTTGTGCAAGTGTTTTTGTTTGTTCCCTGCATTTTGGATTGCACATCGTTTATTTCTTAAGGATAATGCAGTCCCAACGGAAAAGGGTCACGATCGTGTGTTGGAACCGCAGGCGGTGAGTAAAACTGCTTCAAATATCTCTGTGTTGTTAACTTAGCTATCAGCTCGTAAGCACATAAAGTAAACAACATGCGATGTTGTCATCAAACTGCACTTTCCACATGTACAGCTTAAAAAAAAACAAAACCAAAAAAAAAACAGACGACATAAAGTGGAACTTAGTCATTTTCCAAAACCGCTAAGCAAATATATACAGTTTCAGTACATACCACATAGCATACCGCCTTTGCTGATGCTGCTCTTGTTAAATTTCAGCCTCTGGATCTGTGTCACAGTTTCCACATGCTCTCAACTCAAAAGCCTACTGGCGCTCGTGATTCTTTAGCTCCGCCCACACGTCACGCCTCTAGGCGCTCGTGTTTTTCCGGGAAAAATCGGTACAGACTATCTTTCTCTTATAAATATAATAAAAATAAAGACTTTTTGGAGTTATGAAGGATGCAGTACTACTCTATAGGTACTCAAGATTAACAGGATATTGAGTGAAAACGAGCATTTCACCCCCCCTTTAAATTTAGTGTTATACATATGTTATCATATTAATATGTTTTGTTCTAATGTCACAAGTAACAATTTCAAGTTTACTGGTTTTAACTTGATTATTTGGTTAGGGTTTAAGAAGTGTACTAAAAAACTTTTTCACATGTGTCGTCAAAATGACCCACAACCTAATCAGTTTACATGTGAAGAAATCCATTTATTCACAAACTTCTCACGAGACGAGTGTTTGACATAGACAGTATAAGAGATGTTTGACAAATTATTTGGCAAACTACTTCCTCTTATCGCTGCTTTTTTGTGGTTTGGAGAACAATTACTCAGAGTCTCCTTCTGTCGTTTCACAGAATTATACAACGGAGAGCACGTCAAGCATAAAAGCCTTGTAGGTTTACTGAGGACCGCACGCAGTAAGCAGGTTCATGGCGTAGAGCCATGCGAATTGCGAAAGTATAATCAAGGCTTCAACTGCACAAAGCTAAAGAGAAAGCGGAAAGTCCTATGCAAAAGATTTAGAAAAAGTTCCATCGATTCACAATTAATACCATTGCTACGAATCTACGATATTGTCATATGATATCACCCATCCCTAACATGCAGTAACGTTAATGATTCAAACACATTTGACAAGCTACTTTAATCAACAAGTAGCACATCCTCACTTTATTCCAGAAAAGTTGCCGATCCAAGGCTGGGTTGTACAGCTGCAGCTCACGCGGATGAATGTTGGGGTTGGGGGGAGGGGCGTGTCTGGTCTGAACTAGTTGAAGCATGAAAACAGGACCCTGATAAAGAGGTTGACGGGCTCAAAGTATTTTGAGTATTTTGAAAATACAAAAATATGATTTTTTCCAAAGGCTTTAAAATACAAAATACAAAATACAAAAAATACAAAACAGTATCTGAAATACTGCCCATCCCTGCATGTTGTTTGTCGGAACCCAGTGCCGTCATTGCCACACATGGCCCAGTTCTGGCTGAAAGGGTACATGCCATTGCCGACAGGAGGCCAGCAGTGCCACCTTAAGGCCACATTTGGACCAAGTCCGGTTGCTATGTGGGTAGTAAGGACATCAGTAAAATATTCTGTGCAACATCAGTGGTTCAGCTGTAATGTTATGAAGCTATGAGAATACTTTTGTGTACAAACAAAACAAAAACAGCAACTTTGGACTATTCACATGGACTATTTTAATGATGTCCTTACTACCTTTCTGGGCCTTGAACTTATCAGTTGCATTGCTGTTTATGCAGGGTCAGAAAGCTCTCGGTTTCATCAAAAATATCTTAACTTATGTTCGAAAGAAGAATGAAGGTATTGTATGTTTGTAAGGACATGAGGGTGAGTAATTAATAGAAATATTTTCATTTTGGGGTGAACTATTCATTTAAGATTTATTAACAGTACAGTTTACAACTGTGACTTGAATTTGAGCTCTTATGTGTTATTATTACAAAGGACAAGCATGAGGATTATTAAGTAAAAACATTAAATGGTGAGCTCAAATATCTCCATAAAAAAAAGAAAAAAAGAAAAAAGATTATGCATATCTATTCAGAACATTCTACTAGGCAATATTTATCAATATACAAATGGCTGGCGAGCATTGTAAAAGTTTTCAAAATGAAATAGAATGTGAACCATATTCAGAAAACAATGAACATGTAAGCCAAACAGGGAAGTATTAACTGTTAGTGTGTTGAGACTGAAATATGAGAAGCATTTCTGTCAGTAGTCCAGAGCAAAGACGAGGGCTAACATTGCCCATGTGAATTTGAGAACAGCTTGCTTGGGAGACTGTACTGAAGTATTGTTGGTGAAGAAGCTGACAGCACATTGGGAGCGTTTGAGAAGCAGGTTCCACTGTGTGAGCTGTGGTGACACGACTGCTGATTGTTTTGCTACAGTGCTCTTGTCACAGAGCGCTGATGATGCCTATCTCCCAGACACATCCATGAGCCGACTTTGGTCGTTGCCACAAAACACTTCAAAAAGGATCATTTGGCAGTGAAGTTTTTAGAAGCAGCCCGAAAATACAGACAAACTGTGTATCTTACCCTCATAATCAACTAAACTATAATTTGCATGTATGTGTAAAAGACCCTGTCATGTTTTACATTATCAGAGTTAGCTATAGGGCTGTTGTGCCCTAATGCATAAATACACTTTCAGCTGTTTTTGTTCATACAGTAAAATACTGACCACAGTGAAGAAGTGCTTAGTTGCTGAAATCTTAAGTTTAAAAACATGCTTGTAGAAAATATAAGCATAACATAATACTGAAGTGTACTTTAAAGCACATAAATCATAATTTAAAGGGGTCCTTTTATGCTTTTTCACCTTTAGTTAGTGTGTAATGTTGCTGTTTGAGCATAACAAAAGATCAAAATCCAAACTGAAACCACACCATCTTTGTTTGCATGGACATTTGGGCGGAATTATATTATTTAAATATTTCCACATCATGACATAGAGATGTGGAGGCATGTTTAAATGAGGCATTTTAGCCCGGTCTGGATCAGCCTTCTCTTTTAGATAGAATAAATCCTTTTGTGAGAGACTTTGTGTTATGAGGTAAGAACGATGGTAGACCAGGTCAGGGTGCAATTAACAGTCTTTAATAAAGCAAATTGTCTTCACTGAATAATAGAACAAAAATCACGGCCTTCTTTCAGAGCCAAAAACAGGAGTAGCCAGACGACTGGGTCTAAGACAAAAACTACATAAATCTCCTCGAGGGCAGAGGCAGGTACCCCGAGATGCAGACAGCCAGTCCAAAAACAGAGAAGAGAGCTGGCGGTGTGAATAGCACAGGTACTCTGCAAACAGGCACAGCCGGTTAATACACAGTCCAAATGACAATATAACTCACATTTGCAGTAAAGATTTATCAATCCACGGACAAGACAGGACTAGGACTAGGAAACAGACGTGTCTCACGAGAGGTCATCGAATAATCCGACAATAAGACAGGGCTAGAAAGAGGAAATAAGAAGCAGAGACAATCAAGGGCAAAAGAAGGGACAGGTGAAGATAAGGGAACGAAAGGGGAAACAGCTGAAAGTGATAATGAGCGGAGGAGTGGATGTGTGTGCGCGTGATGTGAGAGTATGTGACCACAAGAGGGAGACAGAAAAGGAGAAGCCAGGATCATGACAGTACCCCTCTCTCAACGAGCACCTCCTGGCGCTCCTGAGGACAACTGGTGGGTCCGGAGGAAATCGTCGATGAGTGAAGGATCCAGGACGTCCCGGGAGGGAACCCAACTTCTCTCCTCAGGACCATACCCCTCCCAGTCGACCAGATATTGACGACCACGTCCCCGACGGCGCATGTCGAGAATGCGGCAAATCCTGTAGATAGGGGTATCATCGACAAGACTAAGGATGCGGAACCGGGCGAGATGGGGGACGGATGACTGATTTAATGCAAGAGACCTGATATACGGAATGGACCCGGCGTAAATTAGGCGGAAGGTGAAGCTTTACTGCGACAGGATTAATGATTTTAACAATGCGAAATGGTCCAACAAAGCAGGGAGACAATTTACGTGACTTGGACTGGAGAGGTAAATTTGAAGTGGATAACCACACTCTTTGGCCGCAGACATAGCGAGGACTCTTAATTCTGCGCCTATTGGCCGTTACTGTCATGCATCTTCTAGCTCGACAGAGAGCAGATCGCACTCTCCTTCAGGTGCGTTTACAACAGCTAATAAAAGCTTGCACTGACGGAACATTAGACTCAGCATCTTGGGACACAAATATCGGAGGGTGATAACTTAGACAGCAATGAAAGGGTGAAAGGCCAGTAGCAGAGGAGGGGAGCGAATTATGGGCGTATACGGCCCAGGAAAGCTGCTGTGACCCTGATGCGGGATTCTGATGGGTGAGACTGCGGAGCATACGGGCGACAATTTGATTAGTCCATTCAGCCTGACCGTTCGTCTGGGGATGAAACCCGGACGAAAGGCTAACGGATGCCCCAATAAGATGACAAAACTCTTTCCAAAATTGAGAGGAGAATTGGGGGCCCCGATCAGACACAATATCAGTGGGTAACCCATGTAGTTTAAAAACATGATCAACCATGATATGGGCGGTCTCCTTGGCAGAGGGGAGTTTAGCGAGTGGAATAAAATGGGCCGACTTAGAAAAACGATCTACCACGGTCAGAATAACGGTGTTACCTTCTGAGAGAGGAAGCCCGGTGATAAAGTCGAGAGCAAAGTGGGACCACGGTCATGTTGGAACCGGTAACGGACGAAGTAGACCGGCCGGAGAGGAATTGTCAGCCTTAGTCTGCGTGCATGTATCACAGGAGGCAATAAAATCGACGCACGTCTCGTTCTAAAGACGGCCCCCAAAAGCACTGACGGATAAAAGCGATGGTGCCCCGGATGCCAGGATGAGCTGTCAATTTAGAAGGGTGTCCCCTTTGAAGGACCGCTCGACGCGCTGAAACAGGGACGAAAAGGAGCCCCTTAGGGCAGTTGCACGGGACTCTGACACGAGAAAGGGAAAGCTTAACCAGCTTCTCTATTCCCCAAATAGTCGTGCCAACAACATGACCCGGGGGAGTAATCTCCTCAGGCTCTGAAGATGCAGAGGAGTCAAAAAGAAGAGATAGCACGTCGGGCTTGACGTTCTTGGTATCGGGACGATACGAGATGGTAAAATCGAAACGGGTAAAGAATAAAGCCCAGCAGGCTTGACGAGCGTTTAGTCTCTTGGCTTTGCGAATATATTCTAGGTTTCAGTGATCGGTCCAGACGATAAAAGGAACAGGAGCTCCTTCTAGCCACTGTCGCCATTCGCCTAGCGCCAGACGGATGGCGAGCAGTTCGCGGTTGCCCACATCGTAATTGCGCTCAGCAGGAGAAAGACGGTGAGAGAAAAAAAGCGCAGGGAAAACTTAAAGATGCAGTCTACCTCTGCCTCCCAGTTCGCTGCCGCCCACTCTCGAGCTCGTCCATTGAGAAGGGAAATCACATAAGCCACCTTAGACCGATCCTTGGCATAAGTGGACGGCTGGAGAGAAAAAACAACCTCGCATTGGGTGAGAAAGGCTCGACATTGTCAAGGCTCACCAGAGTAGCATGGCGGGTTGTTTATGCGCGGCTCAGAAGGCTCGCGCTGTCCGGCTGAAGCAGTGGTTTCATGACGGTAGTGGTGGAACTGCTGGGTTAGACCCGAGAGCTGGGAGGTCAGGGATTCTACGGCACGTCTCGTGGCGGATAAATCCTCCTCATGTTTCCCCAGCAGAGCACCCTGGAGCTCAACCGCACTCTGAAGGGGATTACCACTCGCCTGGTCCATCTTCTGGTCGGATTATTCTGTTATGAGGTAAGAACGATGGTAGACCAGGGTGGGGTGCTATTAACAGTCTTTAATAAAGCAAATAGTCTTCACTGAATAATAGAACAAAAATCACGGCCTTCTTTCAGAGCCAAAAACAGGAGTAGCCAGACGACTGGGTCTAAGACAAAAACTACATAAATCTCCTCGAGGGCAGAGGCAGGGACCCCGAGATGCAGACAGCCAGTCAAAAACAGAGAAGAGAGCCGGCGGTGTGAATAGCCAAGGGCAGGCGCTGCACAGGTACTCTGCAAACAGGCACAGCCGGTTAATACACAGTCCAGTGACAATATAACTCACAGTTGCAGTAAAGATTTATCAATCCACGGACAGGACAGGACAGGACAGGACAGGACAGGACTAGGACTAGGACTAGGACTAGGACTAGGACTAGGACTAGAAACAGACGTGTCTCACGAGAGGTCATCGAATAATCCGACAATAAGACAGGGCTAGAAAGAGGGAATAAGAAGCAGAGACAATCAAGGGCAAAAGAAGAGACAGGTGAGGAGAAGGGAACGAAAGGGGCAACAGCTGAAAGTGATAATGAGCGGAGGAGTGGATGTGTGTGCGTGATGTGAGAGTATGTGACCACAAGAGGGAGACAGAAAAGGAGAAGAAGCCAGGATCATGACACTTTGAGCTTTGTAACTCTGCAGATCTTATACATGCACAAATAGCTACATAACACACTAAAGAAAAGGAAAAATAGAAATTGCGTCATTTGAACCAATTTAATAATGCTAAATGTATATCAGAAACGTCTTGTCACATCTGGTTTGAATGTTCAGAGTCAATGGATAGGATGAAAAATAACTATATTTGCAGCATTGATGTTTTCTGCTGTGTTTTTTGTTTCTGTTGTGTTTAAATAACTGCGTCATCCACAGCCGTAAAACTTGGCGTCGGTTTGTCCGGAGAGGGAGCGCATGGAGCTAAAAGGGCTTGAATAAAGCGCATTTGGCTTTTGATAAAAATACTAGAGGACATAGTGCTGAATGGTATTTACCATAAACGACCCTAAGTGCTTGTTATGTGATCCGCTCTGCTGTTTGGACGCGCTGCTCACTTAAAATAGTGCTGCTGTTACAAGTTCTCTGGCTTTTTTGCCCCAAGGCTGCCCAGGCTGGCTTCATCAAGCCAACATCAAAGTCCGTCTTCGAACTTTAGCCTCTAGTTACAATTAACATGCAATTTTTAATACATTACATATTCTTTATTTTATATATGAAGGACTGATTTTAAACTGAATTTCACTAGTTTTTCACAAGGGGACTTAAATAGACAATTCATAATATATTTTTCAAAATATCCCTTTAAAAAGTCTCACTTTACCTGTATTTGTTCTCTACACTAAAAACTATTTGGTGTAAAAACAATTTTCATTCAGAAATGGCTAAAAAATTTAGTAGAAAAACTGAAATAGTATTGAATAGTATTGTTTTTTTTTTTTGTTGTTTTTTTTTTTTTTTACAGTGCGCCATGTGCGAAACTAGCATTTTTTTTTAATGTTGTCAAATGAAGAACAGCAATTTATTTTTACATGAAGAACTACCCTTATACTCAAGCCAGAACACTATGTTTAGTTCATTTAAATTGAGTTTGAACCAGGATCACTATGACTGTAGTGTAATTTGTTCCTCACTGTTTTCCTCCAACATCTTTCATGTGCTTCTAAAGAACTGGCCATGAAACTGTTTTGAACTCATTTGCATTGGCTGGAAGGCTGTCTTGAATATTTTAGTCATACTCATGTTCTCTCTCTTTATCATGCACACAACACATTTTTGTCTTTTATCCATGCCTTCAATGTGAAGATTTCACACCTTCACAGTTTGCAGTGCTGTCAAGAAAATGTAATGATTTGCTATAACCCTTAATTAATTCTGAAAACAAAAACAGCATCTTGTTGCAGGTCGTTGTATTAGGGACTCTTCCACAGCAATATTTCTAAATACGGTGGTATGGTAAGATATTGTTTGTTTTACACACTCTGCGTTATAAAGAAACATCTGGTCTGTTTCCTCAGGAGTTTTGTTAGAAGGTTGTTGTTTGTAGCTGCTTCTCAGAGGACAGCTGTAATGTTCTCTATGGAACGTGTATTCTCATTACAAGCACCCAAACAAGTGATACTAATTAAATAGGCCCCCAATTGGACAACAATTCACCAAAAATGGATCTATATATTATTTACCACTATATTTATTCATGCCACCTCATATTACCACACTCATTAAAAATAAATGACAAATGAGAGTAATTTTATACATGGAAATGCCATAAATGGTACACTGTAAAAAATTTCTGTAAATTTACAGCATATTAACAGCGTAAATATACAGTACTGAACTGTTTTCTAAAATTACGGTGTCTTACCGTAAATGCACACGTGATCGGTGGGAGAGGGGGAACCAAACGCTAGCTGAGGCATGGAGGAGCATGGTTTCAGTCAAAGTTTTATGGATTTCATCTCAAGTTGAGGCTCATTTACAGGTAAGCAGATCAAAGTCTGAATAAATTTTTATCTTAAACTGCAGCGTTTTTTTAGTGTGGGCACAATATTTTAATTTACCTTTGACAAATCTTGCCAAGACGGTGAACTAGCATGTATGCAATTTTTTAAAATTTCTCCTGAAAGTTAAGTGTGTATGTGTGTGTTTGTGAAGGATTTGCATCGTTTTTTTTCTTTCCTGGTGTAAACTCCTGTAAATGTTAAACTTGTAAATAGTTAAATATAAAATACTTGCGTTCGCTGATTATTTCATTGGATATGAATTGAACATATTGGGCAACGGTAGAAGATGAGCATGTGATCGGTGGGGGAGGGGAGCAGCGGTTAGCGTCTGATACCAGAGAAAAGCATAATCAGTCTCAAATATAGATATCTCAAATATAATCTCGATTACAGATTGCAGATAACGAGGATATGAAGTAAGTGCGTTTTCCTGATTTTCTGAAACACTTACTTACACAATTATATTTACATTTTGCATTGGCGCCAACCCAGTGTAGTTTAAAATGGAGGATTTGTTTTATTTGCATTAATGTTGCTAAGTTAGGTGCGTATAAAGTTGGTAACTTATATACTATCCTTATATATTGGGAAATCGACAATAGGCCTGTAAACTTAATTTTACTTAGGAAGCATAAACTCATCGCCTTTTGCATGAGCACTTGACTTGATAGATGGAAAGAGTAGCGTTAACGTTATGGTGAGAAACGTTTTTTTTTTCGGAGTGACACATTAGTCTTTCAATATAAGTCGTATCTAAAACTAGTTAGAGTGTAATCTAAATATATTCTAACTTATTGTTAATAAAGTGCGCTTTGTATGTGAGCACATTTAAAATTTAATTTTGCACTGGATTTATTGGCACAAATCTCTTTATCACAGAGGAAACGTTACTTCATTCACTTACATTCTAACTTGCTCCTCAGCCTCAAATACAGTTTTGTGTGTGTGTGAGAGTGTGTGTGAGAGAGAGAGAGAGAGAGAGTGTGTGTGTGTGTGTGTGTGTGTGTGTGTGTGAGAGAGAGAGAGAGAGAGTGTGTGTGTGTGTGTGTGTGTGATAGCGAGAGAGAGTGTATGTGTGTGTGTGAGAGAGAGAGAGAGAGAGAGAGAGAGTGTGTGTGTGTGAGAGAGAGAGAGAGAGAGAGAGAGTGTGTGTGTGTGTGTGTGTGTGTGTTGTGTGTGTGAGAGAGAGAGAGAGAGAGTTAGAGAGAGAGGAAGAGGAGAGAGCAGTAGACAGAATATTTTTAAGTGTTTTTAATGAAAAGTTGGAGGATGTCCCAGGATGAGAACATAGATATGGTACACCTGCTTGTCAAGATTCTAACATTAATGTCCCACTTCCAGGAACACGAAGATGGACTGGATTCGCATGCAGATGTAAGTATTTAATTTTCTTCTTTCCACTTCACCACATTATATTATGTAATATTATTATTTGTGTATTGTGTGTTCTCTACAGGTTGCAGCATCTGCATCTGAGGTTGAGAAGACACTCAATCTACCTGCCAATCCTCATCTGATTTTGCTGGGTTAGTGTGTCATTGCGCATGATGAAGAAGAAACATTTACTGATGGCTGAGATATAAAATTGTTAACATTGCTGTTGTGCACAATTGTTAAAATTGCTTCTTTTTTTTCTGTTTTTTTTGTGAGTGTCCAGTCAACATTTTTGACTGCAGTTGCAAGTGTTTGCTGTGTACTACATCTTCAACCTGCAGTATCAAGAGGCGGCTTGTTGCACATTAGAGTTTTTTCAAAGGTAAGTGTTTTCCTTTTTGCGTATGTTTTTATCACTCTCTTAGAATCTGTGGTAACACTTTATAATAAGTATACAGTAGTAAAGTAATAAATTATTTGCAAACTAGTTAGCTCAACCTTTCTCCTGTGTTCTACTTGTGTTCTTCCATTTCAGTTTTTTCAGTTCATCATCTGAAACACTGTCAAATGTGGTTTTATTCGCATGCCAGACACAGAGAAAATAGGAGAAAGGCATGTAGATCCACATTAAATCCAAACGAGTCAGAATATATATATATATAGATCGTTTGCAAATTATTTATAAGTGCTTTATTACTTTATACTTATTATAAAGTTTTACAAAATTAATCTAAATTCTAAACCAAATTAATTAATCAGAATTTTGAAAAATGGTTATTATACACTTCGGTAATGTGTAATGCAACTTTCCTTAGATGATTCTATGGAATAAACCCAGAAAGAGGCTCAAAGACCTGCCGAGGCAAGGTAGTCTCCAAGAAGACGGGGAAGGT
Organism: Carassius gibelio; assembly: GCF_023724105.1. Taxonomy (NCBI): domain Eukaryota; kingdom Metazoa; phylum Chordata; class Actinopteri; order Cypriniformes; family Cyprinidae; genus Carassius; species Carassius gibelio. The sequence goes on from NC_068419.1 coordinate 12,790,183, forward strand.
GGTGAATAAGAAGTCCACTACAGTCAATCCAAAGGTTGCCACTCTACAAAAAAATCTAATGGACTTCAAATGGGACTTCATCTAGGCAAGTGAAGTTACACATACATTTTCATTAAATACAGTTCAGTTAAATACAGTTAAATACACTTAATACAACTTATTTTACAGTTTACACACATAGAATATTTCTCACATTTAAACTTTTATTCTCAAATTCCATTTTTATTCCTGTTACAATTAAAACATGGAATAACAATTGTGTAATTATTCCTTAAAACATCATTTTTAATGATTATTATTATTTTTATTACTATAATTCTTATTTGTATTATTATATTACTTTGAAAATGACATATTCTACTGTACAAAAGCAGTGTTGTGGGTAACGCGTTACAAAGTAACGCGTTAGAGTACTCTAATTACTTTTTTCCTGAAATTTGTAACTTAACGCGTTAGTTTCGTGCGTAAGTAATCAGTAACTTCGTTATTTTTAAAAAAAAAAAAGTAATCCGTTATTTTAAGGAAAGGAAAATCCCGACTGCAGCCTGCTTTTTGTCAGACAGTAGTCCTAGGTCTACTGTGCCACCTGCGGATGTACAGTATCAGCGGAGCCCGAAGCTCTGTGATCGTAAAGTCAATGGCTGTGATGCGTCTGTGCCCTGCGCCTGACCCTGTGTGTGTGTGGGGTTTTTTTTTTTTTTTTTTTTTCGAACTCCCGGCAAGATAGCAGAGAGGACAGCGTTTGGTTTATGGAAGTACGCACATTATTTTCAATTTGTCAACGAAAAAGAAAAGAACATAACGGTAAAATGCACACTCTGCTTTGGTGAAAAGCTTCTGTCGACCGCCAAAAATTCTAACGTTACCTCAAATTTAACGCTACGTTTTAATCACTACTTTGAAGAGTAAATGTAAGAGGACTGTGTTAAAGCGAATTTAGGCTTGTGACTGTGAGTGACACTTTAATAATAATTAGTTCGGCTATTAAGCGATTTGTCATTTGCCTGTGTGGCAGTGAAGGATTTAATTCGGTTTGTTATCATTTTTGTTTGACAGGCAGCTGTTAATTTCTGTTAGATCATCGGCTGGCTGGTTGTTCATCATTTCTAAATGGATTTAAATCTGCAAGCCTGTTTAAGGTTATGTTTACAAGTAAGCATACTTGTACTTTGATAACTGCATTATTTAAAGTTAAAGAAAAACCAGGAGTTATCTTGTGGTGCTCATAATATACAGTAGCCTAGGCTACCCGGGCTGGGTAACGTTAGGTGCGAATTTTGATTAATAATATGTTCTGTGATAAATAAATAAAACGCCATGTGGAATAGCCGATTGCTGACTGTCTATCCTGTTATTGTTATCCTGCAGTGTTAATTTAGTCGGATGACTGACGTTATTCATTGTCGGGAGTCACGACTTCTAGGTGCATTTAAAGGGGCCAGGGGCTGTGTCTGTCGTGTGTCGTGTGTGAGCCGCTGCAAATGGCTTTTAATTTTTGGTAACGCATGAGTACTCTAACGCGTTACTTTTATGAATAGGTAACGCTGTATCATAACTGATTACTTTTAATTGATGGTAACGTTGTAACTATACCCAAAGTAACTATACCCAACACTGTACAAAAGTGATATATTTCCGTCACAATCACATCACATTAGACCGAACCTTTATTTTGAAGGATTGATTTGAAGACGCTTGATTTATTTTTTTTATTTTTTTTGTGTATGTGGGATAGAGCTGCAACTATTGATTATCTTTTCTGTAAACTAATGTGACGTGTGGGCGGAGCTAAAGAATCACAAGCGCCAGTAGGCTTTTGCATTGAGAGCGTTTGGAAGTTGTGACATTAGTGTGAGGAAAAAAAACCATCATCCAAAACAAACCATGGCTAACAGTCAGATTCAGCCGTTTATTTATGATCCAGAATCAGATCCCGAGGCTGAAACTGAACGAGAGCAGCAGCAGCAACGACTCACTTGGAGCGGGGCTCGAACCCGGGTCTCCGATGGGAGGCGGACACACTAACAAGGAGGCAGAGATATTTTTAGCAGTTTTACTCACCGCCTGCGGTTCCAACACACGATCGTGACCCTTTTTCGTTGGGATTGCATTATCCTTAAGAAATAAACGATACGCAAATCCGTCGTCAGACTGGGCCTTGTTTGTAAAACAAGCATCTTCGAAATGCAGGGAACAAACAAAAACACTTGCACAACTCCGTTGATGCTCTGTAAAAATAAACTCCATCCACTGGTCCCTTAATGCTGTTTCTCTTTTGGTAATCTGTGCAGGGTTGTCTTGCCCTGGCAACAAAAAACACACTTCTTTTGTGACATTTGGCGATGCTCTCGCTCTGATCAGTGAATGCCTCTGCTCTCAGTGCTGTGCTATACGGGAGCGTGCGCTCTTCCGGCAGAAGTGCCTCAGGACCCATATAAGGAAATTCCACTCCATCTAACGTCACACAGAGCCATACTTGAAAAAAACTTTCCAAAACTTGTGACAAACCGGAAGGAGTATTTTTGGAAAAAAAAACTCCTTCAAACATACAACTTAATTTTTGAAACTTTGTCCATGTTAAGCATGGGAATCCAACTCTTTAACAGTGTGAAAAACTCAGTATGCATGAAATAGCATTTCACCCCCCCCCCCCCCTTTAATCTGGTGTTCCTTTTTTTGATTAGCTAATTAATCCTTTGGATAACTTTACAAAAATTATAAGTACAACTTCTAACATAATATTGCAACTTTTATTAATTAATACACTAATCCACATCGCAATTTCAGTTAGTGTACAACACTATTTTATTGTATTCATCACAAATGTGACAAATTCTGTGACAATCCACATTATTTGCCTAATTCCGTTTTCATGATTGGATTCCTTGATTGCCTCCATGTTTTTCACATCGTGGAAATCGTAGGGTCCTAAGTTTCTGAAATGTTTTATATTATTATACAGTATACATGTTTTTGTTACGTTCTATTAAAATTCTGCTGATGTTATTTTAACTTAAAAAGGTTTTTTCTCAATGTTTATGTTTCAGACTACACCCCTCCCTGGCTACACTTGCATCAGAGTTGGTGACAGTTTTATGCTTCTGAAACGTTCTTGGACTGTTCTACAAATCCTTGCCAGGTTTTGACTTATTACACCAAAATAAGATTCTTGTTCAGAAGTTGTTTGCCATTTCTTAAAGGCTGTTTTTAGGTGAACGTACACTCCAAGCCCATGCCCATGCATTGTCATACTCATAGCACAAAGCTAGACCTAAAATGGCTGCTTGTTTTGTGTTTTATATGGTCAACTTAAATTAGTTTAAATATGTCCACAGACTTCTGCAGGGTTCATTTTGCACATTGTCTTTTGTCTGTTTTGTAAATTGGTTAATTTTCTTCTCTCTTCATCTCATCTTTCTCTAACACATACAAAGACTGATTCTTCCATTTTGATTGCTTATTTATTTTTATTGTTTTTGAGAAAGCATTTGAATTATTGGTTGGGCACTTAAATAAATAGTGTTCTATAAGAAATACCCCCTTGGTCTTCTCTTTTCTGTCTATTTGCTGCCACTTTTTAGTATAAATGAAATGCCAGTTTGTGAATTTGTTAAAATACAGATATTTTTAATAAAGTTAATGATTTGCAAAATTGCCAGTTCTACGGTTTAGAAAAAAAAAGAAAAAAAAAAAAAGAAAACTAGAATACAGTAATGATCCTGAAAAATTACGGTACACCGCTGGAAACCCTGCTGCCAGTATATTACTGTTAATTTACAAAAAAAGCTGTAATTCAGAAAACTGTAAAATAACGGTACACAGCTGGAAACCCTGCTGCCAGTATATTACCGTTAATTTACAGAAAAGCTGTAATTCAGAAAACTGTAAAATAACGGTACACAGCTGGAAACCCTGCTGCCAGTATATTACCGTTAATTTACAGAAAAGCTGTAATTCTGGAAACTGTAAAATTACAGTACACTGCTGGAAACCCTGCTGCCAGTATATTACCGTTAATTTACAAAAAAGCCGTAATTCAGAAAACGGTAATAAAACTGTAAAATTACGGTACACTGCTGGAAACCCTGCTGCCAGTATACTACCGTTAATTTACAGGACAATTTTTTACAGTGTATTAAAGGTGGATAAAAATTAATATTCAGTCATCATTTACACACATTTCCTTTCACTTCCAAGCCTGTATGAGTTCTATCTGAGATATAAGATATTTTGATGGATATAGTTGACGGTAGCTACTGAGTTCCATTAATACTATGGAAGTCAATGTCTGCTGTCAGCTACAGTGCCGTTGAAAAGGTTTTTGCCCCCTTTTTATAAATGTTGATTTCATTTATTAAGGGAAAAAAGCTGTTCAAACCGACCTGGCCCTACATGAAAAATGAATTGCCCACTCCTGTTAAATCATGAAAGAACTATGATTAACCACATTATTTCAGAAAGCGGAGTTAAAATTCACCCAGGCTTGATTACCGGCAGACCTGTTGAATTAAGAAATCACTTAAATTGAACCTGTCTGACAAAGTGAAGCATGCTTAAAGAGCATGCCGCGATCTATAGAAATTCAAGAACAGTTGAGAAACAAAATTGTTGACATATATCAGTCTGGAAAGGGTTATAAAGCCATTTCTAAGGCTTTGGGACTCCAGCGAACCACTGTCAGAGCCATTATCCACAAATGGAGAAAACTTGTGTGGGAACCTCCCCAGGAGTGGCTTGAGATTTCTCTGTTGAGATTTTTCTTCCAATGTGGCTGAATTAAAACAATTCTGCATAGACGAGTGAGCCAAAACTCCTCCACAGCAATGTAAAAGATTAAATGCCAGTTATTGCAAATGCTTGATTACAGTTGTTGCTGCAAAGGGTGGCACAACCAGTTATTAGATATAGGGCGCAATTACTTTTTCACGTATGGCCAGGCAGATTTGAACCTTTTTTTCTTTCTTTTTTTTTCTTTCTTAATAAATTAAATAGTTGAAGGTGAGTAAAGTATGATAGAAATTTCATATTTGGGTGAAGTATTATGATGATGCGTTGATGATTATTCACAATTTATGTGGTAAAGTTAATAAAAATATGACTACTTATGTTGTGCAATAGTAAACAGAGCTATAGTTTGTGAAATTCAATATTTTAACATTCCATATAACTAATCAGCAAACTAGCTTATCCCTTTAACTGCCCCACCAAGAAAAAAACATTTTTTGTTTGCATTTCTTATCTCCTTATGTCATTAGTTACAACACTCAATGTATTTTTTTTCCAACACGTCCCATAATTTTTAAAACATTAGCCTAGCTTTTCTACGTTTACCATAAAGTGACAAATCAACCATTTGGTTGAGCACGTTTTTGAAAAATTATTGAAAACATACTAAAGTTTTTTCATGGCACCAAGTAAAATAATTTTGTAAAGTTAGGGCTCTTACAGTGTAATATGTCAAAAAAATATGCTTACCTTGCAAAATTTCACCAAAAACAGTTTACATGGCAGGAGTGATTTCTTTCTCTCTGACATCCATCAAAGAAGAAGTGTTGTGACAAATGCTGTTGATTTTTTTTGGCTTAACATACCTCTACCAGATGGTAGAGATGGCTCAATCAGCTTCAATTAAGTTAGGTTCTCCTCTCAATAAAATATAGTGACTCAAAATGTGCTCAACCATTTGGTCGAGCGGCAGTTAAAGGGTTAAATAACCTGTAAATTATTACTAATTATCAAATGAACATTAATGTAGTACATGCAAACTATACATTGTTAAATAATAAAATTAACAAATACACTACAAATCAGGGACGATTATAGGATTTTCATTTTGGGCGGCCTAGCCCCCAATGAGCATATGTATATATATATATTAGGGCTGTCAAAAATAGCACGTTAACGACGTTAATTAGTTGTTTGTCGTTAATTACGTCAAATTTTTTAACGCATTTCACGCATGTGCAGTGTGACAAATTATTTAGGTCAGGAATGTGTCGTCTATCTATGAATTCTCAAGATAGTAAAAAACAGTGGCGAGCGCTGCGACGAAAACACAGAAGAAGCTTAAGGTTTTACCCCAGTTACTCTCAAATACATTCATGCCAAGCTCGATAAACAGAGACGACTTTGGTAAGGTAGTTGATACGCTGGAGCTTCTTCCTGTTATAGCGTCCTGTGTTTCACAATGCGCATGCGCAGAACGCCTACATGCAATGCAGCGAAAATTACAGCTGTTTGGAAAAGCATTTGCATTTTTACTTGGTTTTACTGGCACTTGAAGCCTTCAGAACGTAAAAATATCGATCCTAAAGTATTGTGGCAGAGCAAATGAACACCTCCTAAAAACAATAGTGCCCAGAGTGCAGAGGGTGCATGTTTGTGTTTCTGAGTTCATTCTTTTCGAGTTTCTCTATGCATAATTTCATAGATATGTGGCTATATTTAACCACTGGTTCACCTAAAACTCTTGCACTATCTGTAGTTAAATGGCATGGTTTGATATAGTGCTCAGGTAAATTTGATTAAGTAAATGTTAAACTTTTGAAATTCAGAAAAAAAAGAACCACATATTGATGAATCAATACATGAAAATTATGTATCTGTGTCCTGTTATTTATCTTTTGGTATGCATTTCAGAAAAAAAAAAAAAAAAAAAAACAATGGTTAGGATTCAGGTGTAATTTCAAATAGTGATTAATCCTGATTAATCCACTGAAAATTCTGATTCATTTGGTTAAAATTTTTAATCATTTGACAGCCCTAATATATATATATATATATATATATATATATATATATATATATATATATATATATATATATATATATATATATATATATATAAAATACTGGTGCAGTTGAGATGGTTTACAGTAACTTCTGAAATGCAAAGTAAGCAGAAAGGATTGTCGCATTGATGAATGTCATCCGGTATCATTGGCTAATGAGATATGCTTTGTATTTAGCCACACAAGGTGGCATGCAAAACTGATGACGTGTCCTGAAGACTCACAGTCAAGGACAATGAGGATTCGTCTCCCTCAGGGTACAGATATGCTGGGTCATTGTGACTATATTCCAGGTATCTATGGCTCAGTGTCAAATAATACCCTGCAAAGGTGGGATCAAATTCATTCCATGACATGATTAAAGTTTTACTTACAATTGTAGACATCACCAAAATCCAAAACTGGCCTCTCTTCATAACATATAAGTACGAGCTGAGCCCCTGACTACATTTTTGCAGCATAGTGTAAGTCTGCCAAAATGCATTCCCTAAATTGTTCAGCTAAATCTCCAGTAAAATGCTTTTAGCTTTGGTGGTCTCAGTTTTTGTTATAAAAGCTTTCTAAATTACAGAGAAAGTAGTTTAAGTGGCATTATGTCTATATTATATGTATCTTTTATTAAATATAAAAAGTTTGATACAACATCAACAATAATCATAAATATTATAATTTAAAATAGTACTTTATAAATCTTTTTTATTTATGAAGATTTTACACAAATAATTTTTAAACTGGATTTAGTTGTGACCTTCTTTCCTTATTAAAATGTTACCCACATTGGTCGTGACAGTCGTTAAATCATGGTATATGGTGGCTGTTATCTGTTCAGCACAACTCTTGAGCGAGGTTAAAAGAACATTACCTTTCAAGGTGCATAACTGCAAGTCATTCATCATGCTAATATAAAAGCTCACTGATCATCCAGCTTGGGGACAGGGCTGAGGGTCTCCGAGTGTGATAGAATCAATCACCATCATAGCCGAGATGTCTCCTCATTATGTACTGGCTGCTCCAACACCACAGAGCATTATAAAAAAAAATAACAGCCCACAAGTACAACAACATTCCCACATTCTGCATGTGCTAATCTTGATCTTTTGTATTTATCTAGCACCAGACTCCCATACAGAGATCTAATCACATATTTTGTTGAGAACGGCAGAATGGTCTCAGTAAATGGACAACTTCCACCATCTCCCAACCTAATCGAGGCGTATAAGCCGAGGGTGCATTTTCATGGGGAAAAAAATAACATAAATCAAAATGTGTTCACGATTATTACAATCTGTAATGGTGGGAAAACCATTAGTGAGAGATGAGCGCCGCTCTGCAGGAGCTGAGAATGATAAATTAGGTTTGTTTGGATGATATGTGACAGCATGCTCAAAGTTTTGCTGCGGTTTCTCTGAAATAAAATATCAGATGGAAATTAAACGTATTACATTATTATTGTTGTTCTTATTAATAATAATACGTAAAATATCCATGTATTATTAATAATAATAATAGCAGAAGGAGTAAGAGATAATTATAATAACATATAATAATTATTAAAATGTATATATGAAATGAAATAAACAAATGAAGCTAAGGTTTCTAGGAATGCACTACTACTACTACTACTAATACAAATAAATAATGTATTATTATTATTATTATTATTATTATTATTATTATTATTATGGACACTTGCCAATTATTGCATGTTTAAAATCATTCAAAATTACAATTTATTAAATCTGTATTATTCTTATTATAAATAATAATAAGAATAATAATGGAAATTGTAAATCACTGCAATTTTAATAATTGATCATTATAAATGCATTTATTTGTTATTATTAATGATAAAGAATATAGATCCTTATGGAAAATTGTCAATTATTTAATTTTTAAAATAATTAATGATCATTACAATTTTATTTATTCTTATTCTTTATTTTTTGTTATTTAAAATTATAATAATAAGAAGAAAAACTTATTCTAAATGTATTTATTCTTAAATAATATAGATTCATAAAAATACTGCTACTCTGCTGCTGAACCTTTTAATATTAACTCTAGTATCTATGGATTCTTCTCTGCTTTCTTCAGCACTGTTGAAGAGCATCCTCCACTGTAAATGATCTAACCACATGATGCGGTATCAAGGACCATAGTCATGACAACAGTCATCACTTGTTGTTTGGTCTCAGATCTGTTAGGCTTCTATAAGAACAGAGCAAATAAATGACCCTCACTAAAACCATTCTCTCCTCAATCTGTTCAGCGCACATAATGACCATCACACTCACGGACAAACTGAGCAGACCGTTCACACACGCCTGCACCAAAAATACTGCTTATTTGAGCATCAAATCTCTCCTGCATCAGCTGTACTAAAAGAGGAAGTATACAAACATGATTTGTTTATTCATTGTGTGAAGCTGATGTCTGACCCATAAAAAAATAGTGCTGGGACATTTTCTGTAACGCACTGGCTCAGCTAATGCACACAAATCAGCTCTGAGCCGTAAAGCTCACTCATACCACTAGTAAACAGCCCAATGTGAGCCGAGGGAAAAGTGCGTTCATAGAAGGCCACCAAAGCACAAAGCTAGCCATCAACGTGCGGCTCTGAATAATGAACGACTGTTAACGGGGGTCTGAGGTAAATAAAGAAACAACAGGAGAATTTCCAGCTGAGCACAGCATCAATAAATCTGACGTGCCCACCAACACCTCCAATAAACTCCTCATTGGCGGCCGAGGGAAAACAAGATCTACAGCTACACGAGCTCACACATAACAAGACCGCAGTCTCCAGAGTAGCTGGAATCTGGGATCTGCTGTACTGTATGTCCATGCACTCACTCAGATCAATGAGCGCTCGCCGTGGGCACAAACGGCTTCACTAAAAAACGGGAAAGAAACAACAAAACAGTTGTTCTGTAAAACTCTTGAGGCAAGTCGCTCTTGGTTGAAGCCTTCTTCATAACAGAAGTGAACAACTAGAGAGCAAAATCTACAGAGTAAGTAATACGATTGTCTAGTCTGTCTTATAGAAAATATAAATTATTTTTGTATAAAATTCAAAATTCAAGTATGGTCTTAATACTTTTTTATTAATTTTTTTTTTTAATTCAATGACATTTTTTATTTATTTAATTTATTTGTTCGAATACAACAACAAACCGAATATCTACTAAGTCTACTAAGTGTTTTGGCTTTTTTTTTTCTTTTTTTTTTTTTTTTTTTTTTTTTTTTTTTACATGTATTTAGTTTTTGAATAAAATAAAATAACATAAAAAGTAAACAAAATGTCATAAAATAAAATCACATTAAACAAAATATAATAACATTATATTATAAATTATATATATATATATATATATATATATATATATATATATATATATATATATATATATATATATATATATATATATATAATACAAATATAATTCACATTGATCTTTTAATTATAATCATATTTCATAATGGTTATGTTTTGTTGTATTTCTGACCAAATAAAAGCAGCATTGACAAGCATAAAATACTTCTTTCAAAAAACAAACAAACAAAAAACAGCTAGATAAATAACAGCTACCATGCAATCTTACATTATTATGTAACATGATGAGCTCAACACAACTGTTTTAGGCAATAAAATACAATTATTTATTTGACCAATATATATATATATATATATATATATATATATATATATATATATATATATATATATATATATATATATAATATATATATATATATATATATATATATATATATATATATTTATATTTATATTTAAAATAATTAAGTGTATTTATCCTTACTAAATAGATGTTTAATTCATTTGCGCTGTTTCTAGCCATTTGTGAATATCCTTAGTACATTTCCCTTATACATTCGCCTTTGGTTTGAAGGCTTTATTTTAGGGATGCACGATATTGGATTTTGGCCGATATTCGATATGCCGATATTTTCTAAATAATTTTGGCCGATGCCGATACCGATATCGATATATATACAAATATATACTGATATATTTAAACTTTAATTTTACTGAAGAGAAATCCATGTATCTCTTCTGTACTGATTCTACCATCAATTTATTATTTTACAAATGTAGACAGACATTCACATCTGAAAAACAGGTCAATTATTTCACTTGGAGAATATCGGTTTGGCTCATCGGCAGAAATATTCATATCCGATACCGATGTTGTGCCGATATTATCGTGCATCCCTACTTTATTTTCTGTACAGCTGCTTTGGAACAATATGCATTCTGAAAAGCTGTGTGTAAATAAAACTGACTCGACTTGACAAGAGGTCTTGCTATTACAATCCATATAATACACATTACCCTTGCTACATATCTGCATCTCCAGGACTGAGTGGAGCAGCAAGCGTGAAGTCTTTTCAGTCAGCAGTGAGAGGTTATACTTATAAACTCAGAGACAGAGTTACTGGATTTTCACAATTTGCCCAGAGCAAAGAAACCTTAGTGCATTTATGAGGACCTCTGGGACCAACAACAGAAGGGAGACTGAATTTAAGAAACAAACATAAAAGGAATCCCTAAATATAATTGTAAACTGGATTAGACAGAAATGGGAGTTCACATTAAATGCATTAAACCCTTCTGGAACCAAGACAGCACAGTGATGTTTTTTTTCTGAATGGTGATATGAATACATGGCAAAACCTTCAGCACAGATTGCAAAAGTGAATATATTCAGATTGAAAAGCTATATACATATAATAATAATAATAAAAAAAATTAAAAAAAAAAAATGTCTGAAGGTGGTATTAATATTAATCAGGCTTCAGCAAGCATTAGGCTTAATTAAAACCCATTGTGGTTTTTTTAAAGAAATTAATACTTTTATTCAGCAAGTATGAATTAAATTAATCAAAAGTGACAACAAAGACATTTATAATGTTACAAAAGATTTATATTTCTGTTCTTTTGAACTTTCTATTAATCAAAGAATCCTGAAAAAAGTATTAAGCAGAAGAACTGTTTTCCATATTGATAATAATAAACTAAATTCAGCTTTGCATCACAGGAATAAATTACATTTTAATAGAAAACAGTTATTTCAAATTGTAATAATATTTCACAATATTACTCTCATCGTTGATCAAATAATAAAACTTATTACAAAAACCAACTAAATAAATAAACATGGCCATAAACATGGGATATTAGTAAATTAATGTTATATTATTAATAAATAGACATGAAATGATGTAACATGGAAAGTCCAACATAGCTGCTATGATGAAATATTCTTGTTATAATGAATCTCATTAGTATTACAGTAGCTGGCATCCTGTTTAAAAAAATAAATAAATTAAGATTAATAACCATAATAAGCCTATTACAACGTAGTCAGAATAGAAGTTCAAAACCAAACCAATCCCTATTGCCTTGGGAGCAGGATTTAGGAGGTTGTATGTACTAAAGTTGTACTCCAGGTTAAGGTTCAAACTCTGGTCAAACTACAGCAAACTATTGAGTTATTTTAGGTATATTTCATTGTGAATGTGTTAAAGTTACTAAATGAGCAGTATAAGGATGTGCCTTAGTTTAAATGGCAGCGCAGAGCGGTGTCACGCAGTGAAGGCTGCGGCCTCGTTAGCATCTGACCTCAGTTTGGGATGACAGAGAATTAATTGTAGCAACAAGGTCCCGCCAGATCGGAGTTAAATGTTAATCAGGGGGTGAGAACACCGCCAAGTTGCTGCAAAATGCCACTGGGAGTTTTCAGCTGCATGTTAATAAAATGATGTGATTAAAATCACACTGTGCGGGCTAAGAAAGCTGCACTAATTCATTCAAGCATAACTATTTATTTGTAATATTTGGGGTGCCATTCAATTTTCTTTCAGCCACTGCGATAAGATTTTGTTTAAGAGGCTGATTGTATCCAGGTTTCAGCTGGTCAGTCATTAGAAACACTAAAAATGGCATTGATTTCCCTTCCAAAGATCACAGAAAGTGCAATTAGTAATCTGCTTCCTAAATGATTTTGAGCTCACAATAACAAAGTTTATTAATTATTTGATCTGTAAACTGATATAAATAGCTTTCTGACCATCTCATTAAAAACATAGATGTATATACTATATTAGTTTTGTATCTCAGACACATTTCTCTCTTTATACGTCCCCAGAAGAGTCTTTTAATGCAAACAAAAAATAATGATAAGAAATACTGCATCAGTCTTCTGGTCTCAGCACACCAATATCTAAAAAGAATTATTTGTTAATTAATATAGATATGGTTCAATGTCTGTGTAATCACAACAGAAATTAATTTCACTAGTCTGCCATCTGCTGGAAAGATGCAATGTTATCTTTTGTGTAAAGTTAGTAAAGTTGAAATAAAATACAAGCTTATTATTTAGTGAATATGTTCCAATATAGTGTATAGTGCCCGATTATTAAATATAATAAAAGAAACAGCAGGCATTATTCCATAATTAACACTGCTTAACACATGTTTAATGTTTTTTTTTTTTTTAATAAATCAATAAAATGAAACATTTGGCTGATTAAATAGCCATGCAGTATATTGCATATTTAGCAAATGTAGCAGTTCTACTAACTATATTATGTCGAAAATTTGAATTCTGTTTACATTATACTTAATGTATACTGCAGTACAAATATTAATATTATGGTATGCCATTTCTGAACTTAGCCAAAGTTATTCAATGAGACTTCTTAATATTTTTGGATTTGATGGATTTATTTATATATATATTTTTTAAATGCACCGCTTTTCACTTTGCAACCACTACATTCATTTACTCTGTTTTACCAGTCCTGGTCTCTCTGAATCAAAAACACTCCATTACTCTTTCCAGCCATTTCTACAGTGCAGCATACACTTGCATAGAATGCTGTTCTTCGACTTCAGTTCAGCATTCACCACAATAATACCACAACAGCTCATCAACAAACTAAACCTGCTGGGCCTTAATAATTCCCTCTGTAATTGGATCCTGGACTTTCTAACTGGAAGACCTCAGTCAGTCCGTGTCGGCCAAAAACACCTCAAGCACTACCTCACTGAGCACAGGTGCCCCACAAGGCTGTGTGCTTAGCCCGCTGCTCTTCATGCTGCTGACCCACGATTGCACTGCCAAGTTCAGCTCCAACCACATCATCAAGTTCGCAGATGACACAACGGTGGTAGGTCTCATCAGCAACAGTGAAAATGCACTACAGAGAGGAAGTGGCAAAGCTGGCTGAATGGTGTTGCACTAACAACCTGTGAGTAAGACGAAGGAGGTTGTGATGGACTTCAGGAGAAACTCCGTTGATCACCTCTCACATCGACAGCTTGACCGTGGAGAGAGTCAGCAGCACTAAATTCCTGGAGGTGCACATCACAGTGGTGATCTCACCTGGACCACCAACACCATGTCACTCTCCAAGAAGGCACAACAGCGGCAAAATTTTCTCCGCCAGCTGAAAAGAGCAAGTCTCCCTCCACCCATCCTCACCACATTCTACAGAGGAACCATTGAGAACGTGCTGACCAGCTGCATCACTGTCTGGTAGGGAACTGTAGTGCAGCAGACTGCAAGACCCTCCAGCAGACAGTGAACATAGCTGCAAATATCATCAGTACCCCTCTCCTCTCCATCCTGGACATTTTCTGCACATGATGCTCCAGCAAAGCCAACAGTATCGTGAAGGACCCAACCCATCCCTCCCACAGTCTCTTCCAGCTCCTACCATCAGAAAGATGGAGTCCGCTCTATCAGACTTCTCAACAGCTTTTTCCCACAGGCTGTGAGAGCTCTGAACTGAAATCACCCCGCCCTCCTCTAAAACCCTACACCAAACCCCTACCTCCTAAAACATGTACCATCTCACCTCCTCCACTCCCCAAACACCCCAACCTTACCACATCACATAAAAACTGTCTGAAACATTCTTTTTTTTTTTTTTTTTTTTTTGGAGCAATTCAAATCTATTTTGTGCAGTTCTTCTCTATGCACACTAGACACTTCTCACACACACTGCTGTATGTACATAATCCCACAAAATACTCAGTAATATGTGTTAACATGCTCATGCATTACAAATCATCTTACACCGTTCCTCAGCCAGCTGCTTGACTTACGATGTTTCTCTTTGCACATGTACAGTATTATGTGAAGCATTCGTATAGTCTATATATTTTTCTTTTTCAGTCTTTGTATAGGTCAGCATTTATATATGGTATATTCATATTCAAAATCTTTAAGTTAGTTGTGTATAGGTACAGTGTTTATGTTTAGCATTTTTTATAGTTTGTATTTTTTTGTTTATGTATAGGTAATCATTTACATATTCTATATTTAAAGTCAAAATCTGTCAGAAGGTTAGTTGTGTATAGGCTTATACTGTTTTACTTCATTGTTTTATGTCTATGGTACTGTGAGGCACAAAATTTTGTGTACAGTATGTTCACACATGTAGTGGAATGACAATAAAGCTCAACTTGAACTTTAACTTGAACTCATTACTATTTGCGCCTCATTTATGGATTACCAGATCTAGCAGGTGTTTTATGACTTATAAAGACTATATTACCAGATGCATAAAGTGTTTTTACTACACTAAAATGTGCCTCGGGTCGGTCTTGATATAGCTGCATTGTACTGTTATTCACCTACTGCAGTACAATAAACCATTGAAATATTGGGGCAACATAAGGGGTATTAACCTTCAGGCAAACCTTTAATACAGTCTCAGTCATGACAAGAAGCCAATTCATTTCAGTCTACAGAGGGAATGGATTTGGATCAGTCACGAGTCACGACACAGAATATGTTGAAAAAGGCAGTTTTCAAGGTTATATTGACCTCTAAGAAAAAAAAAAAAAGAAGAAGAGAGTGCTAGGCAATCTTATTACGCCACTATCCAGTTTTTTTTTTTATGTCTGTCTCTTCTGCCAGCTGTATAACTTCGGTACCTCTGATTACTGACCTAAGCAAAACATTATTCCAACTCTGGAATTGTGTCAAAATGCCTGCAATAAAAGGCTATGTCATGATTATATACCTCTCCTGAATGCAATTATCTTATGCTAGGAATGCTGAGGCTGCACAATAACAACATAGAGACTTTTGCTGTCAAATGAACATTGCTAAGCTATACAAGTCACAGCAAGTATTTTTTAATTTTATGATGTCAAAATATAATTCACAGAGTCACACGTTAAAATCCCATTACATACTCTTAATGTCCTCAGTGCTTACAGTATGATACATCTTCAAGTCAAGCACTTCAACTTAAACTTTATGGACTATTAAATTTGCATAAACCAATGCAGTGGAGATTTAAAGTGTAACATGACGGCGACGCTATGACAAAAGAACATAATCTACCTCTAGGGCAGAGAAATGTCTATTGCCTATGAATAATATAGACAAATCAGCCGCCAGGTATACAAGAAGCATGTCATGTTCCGGGGTAAGAAACATTCTGCAAGTAGAGTAATGCAGCACCGACCAAAAAAATCCATTATGCAAATCTTTAAATTTAGAA
Source organism: Carassius gibelio (assembly GCF_023724105.1). Classification (NCBI taxonomy): domain Eukaryota; kingdom Metazoa; phylum Chordata; class Actinopteri; order Cypriniformes; family Cyprinidae; genus Carassius; species Carassius gibelio. The sequence continues at coordinate 12,806,517 of NC_068419.1, forward strand.
ATATGTGTAATGAAATAAAAAAATTAAAAAAAAAATCCTGATGAAGACAGAAAGCAAAACCAACTTAAGTGGATACAATGCCTTTGGTTTTGACATGATAATGAATCCATAAGTACAAAACATCACTGTAATGAACTAAATTTACAATGCATCAACAATGAACTTTTGTAAACAGATTCATTCACTTGCTTTATGACACATACGACAAGGACAATTTCTCATATGCTGTTAATATTTCTCCAAGTAAATTTGAGAAAACCATTTGTTCATGTTCTTACTTTTTACAAAAGCAAAAAAATAAAAAATAAAAAATAAAATAATAATAATAATAATTCATCCAGTGATTTTCATTTCATCCATTGTATTGTAGTATCACTGAAATACTTTATAACTTTCAGAAATGTTGTTTTAGTCATTTTATACCTTAAAAAAAACTTTTTATTTATATACTTCTAACTTTTTATTTTCAGTTTTAGTGTATTTTCATCATATATTTTTTGTTTAATTAATGATACTATCACAGTAGATATATATTAGTGTTGTCAAACGATTAAGTCCAAAATAAAAGTTTTTATTTACATAATATGTATGTGTACTGTGTATATTTATTATGTATATATAAGACACACACATGCATGTATATATTTAAGAAAAATATGCTACATATTTAATACACATAAATATACACACACACACACACACACACACACACACACACACATATATATATATATATATATATATATATATATATATATATATATATATATATATATATATATATATATATATATATATATCAGGGGCATTTCCTCTAAGGAGGCAAGGGAGGCAGTGTCTCCTCAAAACTGAATGAGAAAATTATCGAAATTACAAATATGACAAAATATTCTAAAAGTCTAAAAGTCACTTGTTTTTATAAAGTAACAATGTCCAACAGTGACACCTGCAGGTAAAGTTACAGTGGAGGCTCGCTTCCCTTCAGTCCATAGACTTTCTACAGAGACCCTAAAGCTTGCGGTGACTTTTCTGGAGGCTCATTCTTGGGATATTGGTTTATTTTGCGTCAGAGTAAGCCACATTTATACACCGAATAACTAACTAAGTCATTTGTGGATTAGTGCATACTGGAGACTTCGCAAACCGTTTAAACTAGGTGCGTTTCCCAAAAGCATAGTTGGTTGGCAATGGGAAATTGTATTGCAACCAACAAAGTTGCTAACTAAGCAACTATGCTTTGGGGAAATGCACCAGTGTTCAATTTGTTGAATTGGTTCGACCTTTTCAGAATGCCGCAAGCGCACCGCAGATCATGTGACAACTAACCAATCAGCTTCATCCTTTCCCGTAAACAACGTTGAAAGCTCAGCCAAGATGAAGGAACAACTGATCATAGTTGTATATGGATTGCAATTTTGAAATAAATTTAGAAGCAGAGCTACTGCAAGTGATTTTTAGAGCTGCAAATCCATTTATCCTTTGCTGAAATTTCTGCATCTTCATAGAGAGAGCACGTCATTGTTGCTTAGCAAAAGGCAGACGCCCGAGCGCTTTGGAAAGAAGGAGAAAGCGGTGCGCCTAGTGTTTTCCACACGTTTTTAGGCGCGATATGTGAATGGCCCCTTATACAAACAAAACTTTACTCCAAATTGTGAATGTATTATGTAGAGAAACCCATCAAAAGGCGATCCATTTATGGCACAGTACAGTTGCCCGGAAATGACTGAACTGGCTTATGGAAAAAAAAACAGGAAGTAATCATGCATATGCTCAGTTGGATATGATCGGATGTGTTAATGACGTGCGCTAAATCCTGCCTCTTTTTTTCACGCAAGGTCTCGGTCTGAATGAAGAAAACAATGCCATTATTGACAAATTATAATGCAACTAGGAAGAGTCCTGGTTGTTTCAAACTTCTTCCATTAAAAGACTACATGATTCTGTGAACCTTCAATGAAGCACAATTTTTATTTTTTTTTTTATCTCTTCCCCAGATGTGTGACTTGATGCAAACCTGTTTCTGAGCTCTACAGGCAGTTCTTTTGACCTCAGGGCTTGGTTTTTGCTCTGGTATGCATTATCAGCTGTTTGACCTTTTTAAGATGTTTGTGCCATTCCGAATCATACCCATTCAACTAAATTTGCCACAGGTTAACTTCACTTGAAGTGTAGTAACATCTACAAGTAATAGGATTGCACCTGAGCTAAATTTCAACTGTCCCAGACTTATGCAATGGAATCATTTTATTTTTTTTTAATTTTTAATATATTTGCAAAGATGTTAAAACCCTGTTTTTTGCTTTACAATTTTCTGTATGGAGTGTAGATTGATTTAAATAAGTTTAACACAAGGCAGCTACATAACAAAATGTGGAAAAAATTAAGGGCTATAAATACTTTCGTTTTATTATATATATAGTTTAGTCTTTCTTTTTTTTTTTGAATGTCTTACTTTATATTTATTTACTTATACCAAATTTTTATTTCAGTTTGAGTTATTTGATATGTTTAAATGTTTCCTTGGTAACTAGCTGAAATAAAAAAATAAAAAAAGTATATATGGTTTTAATTAACTATAATAACCCTTTTTCATCATTGGTTTCAGTAAGCAGTTATCCACCAATTAGCACAATAATATTGAGATCCTTGGTGTCATTTTTAACAAGCAGATTGGTTGCATCAAGAGCCTTTCAGCTCAGATCTGCTGCTAAATTGAAAGAGTTTCTTTTATGAAAGGACTTGGGAACAATCCTGGCTTGATTACTTTATATGTATGCAGGCCTGTCTCAATCACATCTTCAAACGGATCAGCACACGCCAGTGAGACTTATAGTTGAAATCAAAAATAAGAGCTCACATCTTCCTTATAAGAATCCTATTAGCTATTACCAATACAATCACAATTCTGCTTTAAATTATACAAGCGACCCTGCGTAGTATTTTTGTAAACTCCTTTATCCATACTCTTCCCCAAGGTCATGCAATCAATTTCCTCCTGTCTTACACTGCAAGGGAGATTTCTCAGTTCAGGAATGGTTTCCAGCTCTCAGTAGATCATCCTCCTCCACTGGCACTTTTAAATCCAACTTAAATGTCCATTTTTATACCTTAGCTTTTGATTCTTTATTATTATTATTTTTTTATTTTTATTTTTATGGATTTCTTGTTCTATCATTTGTATTTTATAAGACTGGACATGCAAATCCCTCTTTTATATCCTACAATTAAAATATAATGGTCTGTGAAAATGTGTATTTTAAGTGTTTGGTGATATAAAAATGTATAGAAACGATCAGCCAAAACATTAATCTGAAAAGAAAAAGCTACAATAATCTTGACAGGAGTTTAATCTTGCTACAAACTGACAAGCTTTTTTGCAGCCTCGCTTGATTTAAATCTAATATAGTAAACGGCTGTCATACAAACCGAAATGGCACACAAAGTCTTTACTAATCTCTCCCAAAGTGCTTTTTTACTTTGGCGACAGCAATGTAAATCACTAGATTAACCACAAAATACTGTCCCCCATCTGCTTCAGCCTCATCTCCACCATCCCCTCTGAGTCTCGGTATAGGATGGAGAAACTTCCACCATCAAAATCATATTATTCTGTGCCCTGACTTGATTTTGTCATAACAACAGGATCACTGAATCACCAAAAAAGGCTGCTTGGCTTCATCCCACACAATGAGATTGATCATGCAACAGTCCTGGAGACAGCAATTAGACCATGAAACCTTCCTAATCTTAGTATTTAAGTGCTGTGAGTAAGAAAGTGAGGATGACTGGACCAGTGTGGTGCTTCTTTACATTGATAGTTCCATGTAAAGCTTCAGTCCTCCAAGGCAAACTGACGTCTCCAACCAGATGAGTATTTGGGGATTCTCACTGATCACTTCCAGTGGAAAACCATTAGAAATCAGACATCTTTAATCAGTCTTTTATTTAATTTCAAAACATTTTAAATCAAAAGGTGGTTTTCATGGCTGTATGAAGTAAATCAGAAAATATCCAAACCTCTTCATCATCGGTCATATTTTGAATAATACACATTTGTTCAGAAATAATGAAAAAATAGCATTACCGTTTAAAATAACTATTTTCTATTTTAATACATTTTTAAATATTACTTATTCTTATGATGGCAAAGCTAAATGTTTTAAAATATATATTAAAAATTATATGAAATGTTGTTTCATAAATATAATTACATTTTATATGGAATACTGGTAGAGAACAAAAGCTCAACTTGATGCTCAAAAACACTATTTAAAGGCACAAACTGCTTAATTTTGCTTAAAGCAGTACAACCCTCTTATTTTTTTTAGAATCTAGTGCCATCTACTGTCAACAATCTAGTATCATCAATTGTAGAAGAATCTTAGTGTAAAACTGTTACAACAGCCAACAGC